>NC_056736.1:536695288-536760288 GCF_019279795.1 Protopterus annectens
TAGCATGGGGCTGTGAACCTTTCCACCTCAGTCTTAAGTAATGTGAAGTTTGCTTTTGAAAAGTTTTTCACGGTGGTTTCCTTGATTGGGGTGGGGGCAGAATGTGGATATCCAGAGTGATTAGTCTATGGTCTGATCTAAGCAGTGAGGGTTTGACCTCCGGTGTAGAGCACCGGTCGCCCATGTTGGTGATGACCAGGTCCAATATGTTGTCACCTCTGGTGGGGGTGTTAACCAGTTGATCCAGGGCGTTCTTTATAAATTCTAGGAAGCATTGGGCAATGGAGTTAGTACTTGAGTAGTTCCCCCAGTTAATGTTTGGGTAATTGAAATCACCCAATATTAGGGCATTTGGTAGAACCTTCATATTTACCAGTATCTCCAGAAACGTGGAATGGGGGCCCTGGGTCATGGTGGGTGGTCTGTCGCAAGCTACAATTTGAATTGCAGTTTTGCCCATTGTTAGTTGCACATGGATGATCTCTGAGGCATTGTACTGTGCCACTAACCTGGAGGTGTGTTTGTCCTTGATGAATATGCATACACCTGCACCTTGTGTTTCGGTCTGGGTTCTGTGGCCAAAAAGTATGGTATGAGTTATAGCCTGGTAGTGCTGGGGGTGCTCTCTGGAGCCTTAAACCAGATTTCTGTTACTGCACAGATATCGATGTTCTCCATACTGAGGAGTGCCTCGAGTGCATGCATTTTGAGGTTTAGACTTCTGGCGTTGAGTAGCATTACCCTCAGTTTTTGGTTACTTGTATTATTTATGGTGGTGGGTTTGTCTTTTGAGCCTTGCCTAAAAAAGGCACTATGGAGGCGGCATAAGCCTTGGCCAGTATTTGAAAGCCTAAGGGTGACAGGTGCAAGCCATCTCTTGTGAAGCAATATGGCTTATCAAGCATGTCATCCCAGGTGGACAGATACTGGATCCTCTTTGAATGACACCAGAAACTTAGCTAATTGTTGAAATTTATCATTTTTTCTTTATGCTGTGGCATCATTCTTGGTGAGGGCAAGATGCTACTTAGGGTCAAGGTCATACCAACCTGGGCTACGTGATCAGAGAGCTCTTCCATGTCTCTTTTCATGTAATCCAGGAGGTACTTCTCAGGTTATCCACACCAACAATGACATGGTCATATTTGTACTTGTTCTGGAGTGACCTGAGTGCTTGTGCTATATGGCGGATCCTGGTGCCCAACAGGCAGCTAACTGTAACCTTTTCCTTGTCTAGCCTAGTTAGTGGGAAATCAATGTGCCTGACTATAGAGTCGCCTATTACTAGTGTGTTGGGTATGTTATTTTGCCTTAAGGGCTGTGATTACATGGCACACTGATTAAGTGAAGTATGTGTTTCATGATTTGTGATGGGGTGTGGAGTTTGCTTGGGTGTCTGCTTTGGAGGTCTCTGTTGCTTTTGCAGATTTTTATTTAGAGCCTCCGAGTATGGTTTTGTGTATTTATTTGTGTTATTTGCCAGTGTTGGTTTAGTAGGTCTATGTGAGACTGGTGGTGTGTTGCAAGTATTTTCCTTCTCCTCTTGACTGTCAGTTCCAGTCTTGGGTTGAGAGAACTTTGCCTCCAGTTTGGCTGTATAATTGCATCTCTCACATATATTAGTGTTTGCTGGTAGGAGGAGAGGGTTGTCTGTGTATTTTTTCTCTGTTTATTTGCTAAGTTTTTCTGCATAGCTGCCTAGCTTGAGCATTTTCTGGCTTGTTAAACTTGATTTCTGTATTAGTAGCTGTATTTAGAGCACAACCAAAAGCTGTTTGCTGAATTTCCTGTTTGCACTTAATTTTAAATTGTTTTTTTCTTAAAACTTGCATATTTTCTGTCCTTAACCTAGCACTCTTGTGTGGGGTCATTTACTGCACTGTTATAACTTGATATTACTTGTGAACCTCTGCTATCTCTGTAAAAAAACAAAAAACAAAAAAAAAATCTTGCTTTTTTCCCACTTTTCTGAGAGTCAAAAAAGTTCAGTTACAGGCTTGCTGTTCCTGAACTGTTTGAAAGTTTCTGTGAGGCCATTATTGCTTGGGCTGGAGGAGGGTCTCTCTGTTGATCAGTGGCAGTGACTAACATTGAGCAGCTTCCCTGCCCCCCGTAGAGGTGGTTACTGACTTGAAACTGTAGTTTTATTTTCCCTTTTGGGTCTATTCCTGCTTCTTTCCAGCCCCTGCTATCAAGCACTTTAGCGTGCTTTAGTGAGTTGCCACTAGAGCAGCATCGGGCAGCACCAGTTAAACAAGGCTAAACTCTTTCTGGCTCCAGAAAGTCTGTTCTTCAATTTTTCCCTTAGAACTGCTCTGTTAGGAACCTAAACAGTTTACACCTACACTAAAAAGTGCAGCACTTGTTCCAAATAGCTTTTTCTTCTCAAAAAGCTCAGCACTTGTCTTATAAGCATATCCCTTGTCTTATAAGCATTCTCTTTGCAGGTCAAGCACTCCTATATTATACAAATCTCTCACTAGTGCCCACTTCCCTGCTAAGCCCACTACTTTTCTGTCTCATACCAACTCATAATTCTTTCTAGCATGTCGAAGGGTCAGATGCTGGCGTCCTCTCCTGCCCAGTTGGTGAATCTGGGAATTCTGAGACAATGTTACAATTGCCTCATGTACACGGACAACCCTCTCCTCCTCCCACGTAACACTAACACTAACACTTGTGAGAGATGCAGCTATTTAGCCAGACTGGAGGCTGAGCTCTCTCAACTCAGGACTGGCAAGACCAGGCAAGAGGAGAAGGCAACTACACACACCACAATACCAGTCTCACATAACTCAACCACACCACTGAATCAAACACATAAACACACTAAGACATACTCGGAGGCTCTGAGTAAAAATTTACCTAAGCAGCAGAGGCCTCCAAAGCAGACACCCAAGCAACTGCAAACTCAATACACCACACAAACAACACATAAACAACAAAATCAGTGTGCAAAGCAGTCACTGCCCTTAAGGCCAAATACAACACCAAACATACTTGTCATAGATGACTCCATAGTCAGACACACTGACGTCCCGCTCACCAGACTGAGTAAGGAGAAGGTCACAGTAAGCTGTCTGTCGGGCGCTAGAATCCGCCACATAACACAAGCACTCAGGTCTCTCAACAGCAGGTACAAGTACGACTCAGTCATTGTCCACGCTGGTGTCAACGACCTGAGACGACCTCCTTGGACTACATGAAAAGAGACATTGAGGAGCTCTCTGATTATGTAGCCCAGGCAGGTATGACCCTGACCTTGAGCAGTATCCTACCTTCACCTAGAATGATGCCACAATACAGTGATAAGATGATCAGCTTTAATAATTGGCTTAAATTCTGGTGTCATTCAAAGGGGATCAATGTCTGTCTGCCTGGGATGACATGCTGGACAAGCCACGCTGCTTCGCAAGGGACGGCTTGCACTTGTCACCCCTAGGCTTCCGGATATTGGCAAAGGCTCTTGCCACCCCATAGTGCCTTTTTTAGGCAAGGCTCAAATTCTAAACCTACCACCCTAGAACACAAAAAGTAAAAAACTAAAGGTAATGCTGCTCAATGCCAGAAGTCTCAATCTCAAGATGCACGCACTCGAGGCCCTTCTCAGTATGGAGAACATCGATGTCTGTGCTGTGACAGAAACCTGGTTCAAGGCTCCTGAGAGCACCCCAGCACTAGCAGGTTTCACCTCATATCATGCGTCCGGCCCCAAAATCCGGACAACACCAAGAAAGGAGGGTGTCCATATTCATAAAGGACACCCACACCTCAAGGTTGGTGGCAACGACGATGCATCGGAGACCATCCAGGTGCAATTAACCATAGGCAAGACTGCTCTGCAATTTGTAGCATGTTACAGGCCACCCTCTCAAACTCAGGAACCTCACATGGCCTTCCTGAAAACAATGGAGGGATAAATGTATCTCCAAACACCATCATACTAAGTGACTTCAACTACCCTAATATAGACTGGGAACACTACTCAAGCCCAAACACTCTAGCCCAAAGGTTCCTGGAGTTCATAAACTCAAATGCCATGGAACAACTAGTCACCATCCCCACAAGAGGAGAAAACATACTTGATCTCATCATCACGAACATGGGATCACAATGTTCAACACCGAAGTATACCCCTCACTGGTGAGATCAGATCATAAACTAATCTCGCTGGAGGTCCTCATCCCGCCCCCACCTGAAATAAAAAGACCACAGTGAAAAACTTCTCAAAGCCGACTTCACACTTCTAAAAACTAGTGTGGTCTCCTTTAAGGCCCCTGAGCCAGTGGTAAACATTACTCAAACCGCTGAATCACTTACAAAAGCCTTCTACCAGCACCTACAGGACTGCATGGATCAGGCAATCCCAAACAAAACTAAGACTCTTTGTACCAAAGGCAAGCGTCCAGTCTGGTGGACCCCAGCCATAAACAAGCTCTACAACAAAAGG
Organism: Protopterus annectens; assembly: GCF_019279795.1. NCBI lineage: Eukaryota > Metazoa > Chordata > Ceratodontiformes > Protopteridae > Protopterus > Protopterus annectens. Next base: position 536,699,739 of record NC_056736.1, read on the forward strand.
AGGAAGCTACTACAAGATAGAACAAAATCCTTGAAAGGTAAGACACCTTTGATCATTATAAGTAAAAAACTAAGAGCTCTCATAAAATCATCCAAGGCAAATTTTGAGAGAAAAATCGCCAAGGACTCAAAAGACAATCATAAGGCCTGCTTTAGCTATGTTAGAAACCTAGGAGTAAACTCCCAGATATGCTCAGAATTAGTTCAAAATGATGTGGAGATTACTGAACCTACACACATTGCCAACATACTGGCTGACAGGTTCAGTGCAAACTTCTCTTCCCCTCCCCAAAAGGAGAGATATCTATACCAGAGGATTGTAGCCCCCCAAACATCTCCAACGCCCAGGTGAGAACTGCTCTCTCCAAAGCAAAAAACACAGCATCCATGGGACCGGATGGTGTCCTCGGCTGTGTGCTCCACGAACTCAATGAGGAATTAAACCCGCAGTTAGGACAGCTGTTTAATCTTAGCCTCACCTCAGGATACGTACCCAAGGAGTGGCGCACGCGACTGTGGTCCCACTTCACAAGGCGGTGCATCCACCGACCCTGGAAATTACCGTCCCATTAGCTTGACAAGCCTTATCTGCAAAGCCATGGAGAGGATCATAATGGAACTCATAAATAAAGACATAGGGAACTTGCAGACTTTGGATCCAACCCAGTTTGGCTTTGTCAAAGGCAGATCATGCCTTTTAAACTTGGTTGACTTTTCGAGACAGTCACCAAGGCCATTGATGAGGGAAAGGCAGTCCATACAGCCTACCCTGACCTGGCAAAGGCCTTCGACACAATACCCCACTCAGGTATCATCGAAAACTCATCAGCTTGAATGTAAACCCATACATCACAAGATGGGTTGCAAACTGGCTAAGTGACAGAACCCACAGAGTCAGAGTTGCTGGAGCCATGTCAGACTCAAAGCCTGTCACAAGTGGTGTCCCACAGGGCTCAGTCCTGGGTCCACTCTTGTTCGGCATCTACTTTTCTGAAGTACAAGCAAACACAGGAGGGTTATGGCTGACAAAGTTTGCAGATGACTGCAAACTGGGCGCCATAGTCGAAAACACATCTGACACAGATATCCTTCAGAAGGGCCTCACAGAAATGGATCACTGGTGCCAGAGCCATGGCCTAAAGTTAAATGCCAAGAAATGCATAGTCATACCCTTCGGGAAAAACAAGGTTACCCCTAGCTACCATATAGGTGGCAATCCACTGAGCACAGAAGAAGTCATCAGGGATCTGGGGACCCAGGTTGACAGTAGCCTTTCGTTTGACACTCATGTTGCTAAAGTGGTTAGGAAAACCTTCTACATTGCCCACCTGATCATGAAGGGATTCACATCTAGATCAAGGGAGGTCATCGTCCCCCTGTACTCATCACTCATTAGACCTATGATTGAGTACAATGCCCCATTCGGAATGTATCTTACCCGACACCTGCAGCAGCTGGAAAGGCCCCAAAAGTTCCTCACCAAAAGGATAAAGGGTCTCAAAAATATGTCTTATGCTGCCCGACTGAAAGAACTCCAGCTCTATTCAGTCTCATACCGCTTGCTCAGAGGTGACCTGTGCCTGAGATATAAGGCCATGTCAAACCCTGATTTGATGAATATGCTTCACCTCAAAAAATCTAGACCCTCAGAACCACAAGGGCGGGAGACTTAAACCTTGACACGGTTATTAATAGAACGTGCTGGAGGGAAAGATTCATCACCCAGAGACTCCCTATGCTGTGGAACAAAATCCCGGTACATGTGAGGCAGAGCACCTCGCTGGCCTTGTTCAAGAGGAATCTTGACCAATGGATGGGGGATCGCAGATATACCCCAGGGATTACTTCAGTGTCACTGCTTGACAGAGGCACAGCAAAATAATAGGCATAGTTTTATTCAAACTAAAGGGGTGGCGAAAGCCAAATAACTATGGGCTAGGCTTATAAATGCCCTTGGGCAGATAGCCTAGTATGAACCTATGAACCTATGAACCTATGAGGCAGTTGTAACATTGCCTCAAAATGCCCAGATTCACCAGTTGGACTGGAGAGTACACCTGAAATTGCCCTTTGGACATGCCTGAATGGGTAAAGTGAGCTGTTTTACTGATTAGCTGGTAAGGATGAATAGAGAGCCTTGTCCTTCTGGACAGTATAGGGGGTCTAGTGCTAGGATTAATTAGTGCTTGCTATGAGTTTTGAGCAAGTGTGGGGCTGTGAAATGAATGGTTTGAGTGCTTAAGTTGACAGTTTGTCTAGTTTGAAGGGAAAAATTGAAGACCAGACTTTGTGGAGCCGGGAATAGTTTAACCCTAGCTAACTGGCACTTCCCGGCCCGCAAAACCACGCAAATGTATTTTTTATAGCAGGGAAATGAAAGAGATAGAAATGAGCCCAAAATGACCAATAAACTACTAACTTCTGGGCTACAGCAAACAAGGCGCACAAATTTCAGAAAGAAACAGATCAAATAAGCAGGCACAATAAGCCTTTAACCAGACATTCCCAGCTCAGAAGGGCAGAATCTAGCCTCTCCTCCCACAAGAGTGCAGACGGCAAACCTTCTTAATGTAAAATAACTGGCCTAAAGTGCAAGTGCTTATACCAGAACTAATGCGCTTTTAGAATAACAGACAATGAGCCTTCAATCAGCAATTCCCAACATAGAAGGATGTAAGCTACCTGTCCTGCCACAACAATGCAGTCCACAAACCTTCTTAATGTTAAACAACTGGTTTGAAGCCCAAGTGCTTAAACCAAAAGGCTTAGAATAACAGTTACAATTTAATCAGTCTACTAACAAGCAGCAATAACTGCAGCAGAATAATACAACTGAGTACTTTTAAGAAGAAGCACAAGCAAAATAAAGTAATAAAGTCAGAAGAAACACAATTACAGTAAAAGGAGATGAATAAAATGCAATATTTTATAGGTAACAATAGAAAACGAGCAAACTGATTTAAACAAATTACCCAATTAACCAGTAAAAAAAATCAAAACTGAGCCCTGTTCCAGCAGTCTTTAATCTGACAAGTTCTAACTGCACACTCCTGCCATTAGGGTGCAGGGGAACCTTCTCCAAAAAAGATGGCCTGGATTAGTGCTCAAGTTATACAAACAAAGCTAGATTCAGCAGGCCTGAAGCTAGTTTATGCTACAGCAGACAAGGCACACCAATATCAGAAAAACAGTTCAAATGAGCAGGCACAGTAAGCCTTTAACCAGAAATTCAAAGCTCAGAAGGATAGAATCTAGTCTCTCCTCCCACAAGAGTGCAGACCACAAACCTTCTTAATGTACAATAACTGGCCTGGAGCCCAAGTGCTTAAACAAGAACTAATACACTTTTAGAATAACAGACACTGAGCCTTCAATCAGCAATTCCCAACTTAGAAAGATGTAAGCTACCTGTCCTGCCACAACAGTGCAGACCTCAAACCTTCTTAATGTAAAACATCTGGTCTGAAGCCCAAGTGCAATAACCAAAAGACTTAGAATAACAGTTACAATTTAATCAGGCTAGTACCAAGCAGTAATAAATGCAGCAGAATAAACACAAATGAGTACTTTTAAGAAGAGGCAAAAGCAAAATAAGGTAATAAAGTTAGAAGAAACACAAATACAGTAAAAGCAGATAAGTGCAAACTGTTTTTGATACATATATATATATATATATATATATATATATATATATATATATATATATATATATATAGAAAACAATAGAAAACAAGCAAACTGATTTGAACATATTACCCAATTAACCGGTAAAAAACATCAGAACTGAGCCCTGTTCCAACAGTCTTCAATCAGACAAGTTCAGGGTCTAAGTGGGTATGCCTACTCAAACGTTCTCTCTGTATTGGGCAGGATGAGCTAATGAGACTAGACTAGGATAGAGCTAGGATAGGGCTAAATAGATGGGAATGGTATGAGTGTCTGAAATCAAAATATGATCTCACAGTACTTGGTTGAGTGAGTAAATGAGATGGGCCCAGGAGGAGGGTTCAAACACAAATTTAGAAGAGGGGCAGTCAATTCCAAAGCCACCAAGAATAATACCACAACAAGAACAGGGAGGGTGGCTGGTTGGGAAAAATTAACTGCAGACAGGGAGAGAATAGAGAGACAGCCCACAATTTGCAGTAAACAAATAAATAAGCAGATAACTGCAGTACTATTTTTAACACAATATTCAAAGAAACAATAAACAGAAAAAAATAAAATTCAGTACTATCTTATAACACTGCAAGTTTGTACTTATCTCAGCTTGTAATAAAGTTGATGTAGGGTATGCAAAAGCTAACCAAAATGCTCCAGTATGCAACTATTCAGCAGAAATAATTTCAGAGATAAGGGACTAAGACTTTAAGACAGAGAATCCCTCCAGGCTAAGACTTCTACACCGAATAACAATGAAGTGAGAAGAATAAACTAACTGCAGACAGAGAGAGAAAAGAGAGAGAGAGCTCACAATTTTTAGTAAACAACAGATAAATGCAGTACTATTTTTAACACAATAATTAATGAAACAATAAACAGAAAAAATAAAATTCAGAACTATTTTATAACAATGCAAGTTTGTACATATCTCAGCTTGTGATAAAGTTCATGTGGGGAAAAGAGAGACAGCTCACAATTTTCAGTAAACAAATAAATAAGCAGATAAATACAGTACTATTTTAACACAATATTCAATGAAACAATAAATAGAAAAAATAAAATTCTTACAGCCCTGCAAGTTTGCACTTATCTCAGCTTGTAATAAAGTTGATGTAGGGTATGCAAAAGCTAACCAAACAGCTCCAGTGTGCAACTATTCAGCAGAAAATATTTCAGAGAAAAGGGACTAAGACTTTAAGGTGCAGATAATCACTCTAAACGAAGACTTCTACACCAAATAACAATGAAGTGAGAAGAAAAAACTAATTGCAGACAGAGAGAGAACTGAGAAAGAGCTCACAATTTTCAGTAAAAAAATAAATCAGCAAATAAATGCAGTACTATTTTAACACAATATTCAATGAAACAATAAACAGAAAAAAATCTAAACTGTATTATAACACTGCAAGTTTGTACTTATCTCAGCTTGCATTAAAGTTTATGTAAGGTATGGAAAAGCTAACCAAACAGCTCCAGTATGCAACTATTCAGCAGAAATAATTTCAGAGATAAAGGACTAAGACTTTAAGGCCAGAGAATCCCTCTAGGCTAAGACTTCTACACTGAATAACAATGAAGTGAGAAGAATAACTGCAGACAGGGAGAGAAAGGAGAGAGAGCTCAAAATTTTCAGTAAACAAATAAATAAGCAAACAAATGCAGTACTATTTTTAACATAATATTCAATGAAATAATAAACAGAGAAAATAAAATTCAGTACTATCTTAAAACACCGCAGGTTTGTACTTAGCTTGTAATAAAGTTGATGTAGTGTATGCAAAAGCTAACCAAACAGCTCCAGTATGCAATTATTCAGCAGAAGTAATTTCAGAGATAAGGGACTAAGACTTTAAGGCACAGAGAATCCCTATAGGCTAAGACTTGTACACAGAATAACAGTGAAATGAAAAGATCAAACTACTGCAGACAGGGAGAGAACAGAGAGAGAGCTCACAGTTTCATTAAACAAGTAAGCAGATAAATGCAGTACTATTTTAACACAATATTCAATGAAACAATAAACAGAAAAAAAATTCAGTACTCTTATAACACTGCAAGTTTGTACTTATTTCAGCTTGTAATAAAGTTGATGTAGGGTATGCAAAAGGTAACCAAACAGCTCCAGTATGCAACTATTCAGCAGAAATATTTTCAGAGAAAAGGGACTAAGACTTTAAGGCACAGGGAATCCATGTAGGCTAAGACTTCTACACCAAATAACAATGAAGTGAGTAGAATACACTAACTGCAGACAGGGAGAGAACAGAGGGAAAGCTAACAATTTTCAGTAAACAAGTAAATAAGCAAATAAATGCAGCACTGTTTTAACACACTATTCAATGAAACAATAAACAGAAAAAAATAACATTCAGTACTGTCTTATAACACTGCAGGTTTGTACATATCTCAGCTTGTAATAAAGTTGATACAGGGTATGCAAAAGCTAACCAAACAGCTCCAGTATGCAACTATTCAGCAGAAATAATTTCAGAGATAAGGGACTAAGATTTTAATGCACAAAGAATCCCTCTAGGCTAAGTCTTCTACACCGAATAACAAGTGAGAAAAATAAACTAACTGCAGACAGGGAGAGAACAGAGAGAGAGCTCACAATTTTCAGTAAACAAGTAAATAAGCAAATAAATGCAGTACTATTTTAACACAATATTAAATGAAACAATAAACAGAAAAAAATAAAGTTCAGTACTATCTTATAACACTGCAAGTTTGTACATATCTCAGCTTGCAATAAAGTTGATATAGGAAATGCAAAAGCTAACCAAACAACTCCAGTATGTACCTATTCAGCAGAAACAAATTTAGTGATAAAGGACTAAGACTATAAGGCACAGACAATCACGCTAGGCGAAGACTTGTACACAGAATAACAATGAAAGGTGAAGATCAAACTAACTGCAGACAGGGATAGAACAGAGTGAGAGCTCACAATTTCATTAAGCAAATAAGCAGATAAATGCAGTACTATTTTTAACCCAATATTCAATGAAACAATGAATAGAAAAAAATTCAGTACTATCTTATAACACTGCAAGTTTGCACTTAACTCAGCTTGTAATAAAGTTGATGTAGGGTATGAAAAATGTAACCAAACAACTCCACTATGCAAGTATTCAGCAGAGATAATTTCAGAGATAAGAGACTAAGACTTTAAGGCACAGGGAATCCCTCTAGGCTAAGACTTCTTCACTGAATAACAATGAAGTGAGACGAATAAACTAACTGCAGACAGGGAAAGAACAGAGAGAGAGAGCTCACAATTTTTAGTAAACAAATAAATAAGCAAATAAATGCAGTACTATTTTTAACACAATATTCAATGAAACAATAAACAGAAAAAATAAAATTCAGTACTATCTTATAACACTGCAAATTTGTACTTATATCAGCTTGTAAAAATTTGATATATGGTATGCAAAAGCTAAACAAACAGCGACGGTATGCAACTATTCATCAGAAATAATTTCAGAGATAAGGGACTAAGACTTCAAGGCACAAAGAATCCCTCTAGGCTAAGACATCTGCACTGAACATATATGAAGTGAGAAGAATAAGCTAACTGCAGACAGGGAGAGAACAAAGATAGAGCTCATAATTTTCAGTAAACAAATAAATAAAAAGATAAATGCAATACTATATTTAACACAAAATTAAATGAAACAATAAACAGAAAAAACAAAATTCAGTACTATCTTATAACACTACAGGTTTGTATTTATCTCAGCTTGTAATAAAGTTGATTTAGCATATGCAAAAGCTAACCAAACAGTATATAGTATGCAACTATTCAGCAGAAATAATTTCAGAGATAAGGAACTAAGATTATACGGCAAAGAGAATCCCTGTAGGCTAAGACTTCTACACTGAATAACAATGAAGTGAGAAGAATAAATTAACTGCAGACAGGGAGAGAAAAGAGAGACAGCACTCAATTTTCAGTAAACAAATAAATAAGCAGATAAATGCAGTACTATTTTTAACACAATATTCAATGAAACAATAAATAGAAAAAATAAAATTCAGTACTATGTTACAACACTGCAAGTTTGTACTTATCTCAGCTTGTAATAAAGTTGATGTAGTGTATGCAAATGCTAACCAAACAGCTCCAGTATGCAGCTATTCAGCAGATATAATTTCAGAGCTAAGGGACTAAGACTTAAAGGCACAGAGAATCCCTCTAGGATAAGACTTCTACACAAAATAATAATGAAGCAAGAAGAATAAACTATCTGCAGACAGGGAGAGATCAGAGAAAGAGCTCACAATTTTCAGTAAACAAATAAATAAGCAGATAAATGCAGTACTATTTTTAACACAATATTCAATGAAACAATAAAAAGGAAACAAATTCAAAACTATCTTATAACACTGCAAGTTTGTACTTATCTCAGCTTGTAATAAAGTTGATGTAGGGTATGGAAAAGCTAACCAAACAGCTCCAGTATGCAACTATTCAGCAGAAATAATTTCAGAGATAAGGGACTAAGACTTTAAGGCACAGAGAATCCCTCTAGGCTAAGACTTCTACACTGAATAACAATGAAGTGAGAAGAATAAACTAACTGCAGACAGGAGAGAGAGAGAGAGCTCACAATTTTCAGTAAACAAATAAATAAGCAGATAAATGCAGTACTATTTTTAACACAATATTCAATAAAACAATAAACAGAAAAAATAAAATTCAGTACTATCTTATAACACTGCAAGTTTGTACTTATCTCAGCTTGTAATAAAGTTGATGTAGGGTATGCAAAAGCTAACCAAACAGCTCCAGTATGCAACTATTCAGCAGAAATAATTTCAGAGATAAGGGACTAAGACTTTAAGGCACAGAGAATCCCTCTAGGCTAAGACTTCTACACTGAATAACAATGAAGTGAGAAGAATAAACTAACTGCAGACAGGGAGAGAACAGAGAGAGCTCACAATTTTCAGTAAACAAATAAATAAGCAGATAAATGCAGTACTATTTTTAACACAATATTCAATGAAACAATAAACAGAAAAAATAAAATTCAGTACTATCTTATAACACTGCAAGTTTGTACTTATCTCAGCTTGTAATAAAGTTGATGTAGGGTATGCAAAAGCTAACCAAACAGCTCCAGTATGCAACTATTCAGCAGAAATAATTTCAGAGATAAGGGACTAAGACTTAAAGGCACAGAGAATCCCTCTAGGCTAAGACTTCTACACTAAATAACAATGAAGTGAGAAGAATAAACTAACTGCAGACAGGGAGAGAACAGAGAAAGAGCTCACAATTTTCAGTAAACAAATAAATAAGCAGATAAATGCAGTACTATTTTAACACAATATTCAATGAAACAATAAACAGAAAAAAAATTCAGTACTATCTTATAACACTGCAAGTTTGTACTTATCTCAGCTTGTAATAAAGTTGATGTAGGGTATGCAAAAGCTAACCAAACAGCTCCAGTATGCAACTATTCAGCAGAAATAATTTCAGAGATAAGGGACTAAGACTTTAAGGCACAGAGAATCCCTCTAGGCTAAGACTTCTACACTGAATAACAATGAAGTGAGAAGAATAAACTAACTGCAGACAGGGAGAGAACAGAGAGAGAGCTCACAATTTTCAGTAAACAAATAAATAAGCAGATAAATGCAGTACTATTTTTAACACAATATTCAATGAAACAATAAACAGAAAAAAAAATTCAGTACTATCTTATAACACTGCAAGTTTGTACTTATCTCAGCTTGTAATAAAGTTGATGTAGGGTATGCAAAAGCTAACCAAACAGCTCCAGTATGCAACTATTCAGCAGAAATAATTTCAGAGATAAGGGACTAAGACTTTAAGGCACAGAGAATCCCTCTAGGCTAAGACTTCTACAGTGAATAACAATGAAGTGAGAAGAATAAACTAACTGCAGACAGGGAGAGAACAGAGAGAGAGCTCACAATTTTCAGTAAACAAATAAATAAGCAGATAAATGCAGTACTATTTTAACACAATATTCAATGAAACAATAAACAGAAAAAATAAAATTCAGTACTATCTTATAACACTGCAAGTTTGTACTTATCTCAGCTTGTAATAAAGTTGATGTAGGGTATGCAAAAGCTAACCAAACAGCTCCAGTATGCAACTATTCAGCAGAAATAATTTCAGAGATAAGGGACTAAGACTTTAAGGCACAGAGAATCCCTCTAGGCTAAGACTTCTACACAGAATAACAATGAAGTGAGAAGAATAAACTAACTGCAGACAGGGAGAGAACAGAGAGAGCTCACAATTTTCAGTAAACAAATAAATAAGCAGATAAATGCAGTACTATTTTTAACACAATATTCAATGAAACAATAAACAGAAAAAATAAAATTCAGTACTATCTTATAACACTGCAAGTTTGTACTTATCTCAGCTTGTAATAAAGTTGATGTAGGGTATGCAAAAGCTAACCAAACAGCTCCAGTATGCAACTATTCAGCAGAAATAATTTCAGAGATAAGGGACTAAGACTTTAAGGCACAGAGAATCCCTCTAGGCTAAGACTTCTACACTGAATAACAATGAAGTGAGAAGAATAAACTAACTGCAGAAAGGGAGAGAGAGCTCACAATTTTCAGTAAACAAATAAATAAGCAGATAAATGCAGTACTATTTTAACACAATATTCAATGAAACAATAAACAGAAAAAATAAAATTCAGTACTATCTTATAACACTGCAAGTTTGTACTTATCTCAGCTTGTAATAAAGTTGATGTAGGGTATGCAAAAGCTAACCAAACAGCTCCAGTATGCAACTATTCAGCAGAAATAATTTCAGAGATAAGGGACTAAGACTTTAAGGCACAGAGAATCCCTCTAGGCTAAGACTTCTACACAGAATAACAATGAAGTGAGAAGAATAAACTAACTGCAGAAAGAGAGAGAGCTCAGAATTTTCAGTAAACAAATAAATAAGCAGATAAATGCAGTACTATTTTTAACACAATATTCAATGAAACAATAAACAGAAAAAATAAAATTCAGTACTATCTTATAACACTGCAAGTTTGTACTTATCTCAGCTTGTAATAAAGTTGATGTAGGGTATGCAAAAGTTAACCAAACAGCTCCAGTATGCAACTATTCAGCAGAAGTAATTTCAGAGATAAGGACTTAGACTTTAAGGCACAGAAAATCCCTCTAGGCTAAGACTTCTACACTGAATAACAATGAAGTGAGAAGAATAAACTAACTGCAGACAGGGAGAGAACAGAGAGAGAGCTCACAATTTTCAGTAAACAAATAAATAAGCAGATAAATGCAGTACTATTTTTAACACAATATTCAATGAAACAATAAACAGAAAAAGAAAATTCAGTACTATCTTATAACACTGCAAGTTTGTACTTATCTCAGCTTGTAATAAAGTTGATGTAGGGTATGCAAAAGCTAACCAAACAGCTCCAGTATGCAACTATTCAGCAGAAATAATTTCAGAGATAAGGGACTAAGACTTTAAGGCACAGAGAATCCCTCTAGGCTAAGACTTCTACACAGAATAACAATGAAGTGAGAAGAATAAACTAACTGCAGACAGGGAGAGAACAGAGAGAGACCTCACAATTTTCAGTAAACAAATAAATAAGCAGATAAATGCAGTACTATTTTTAACACAATATTCAATGAAACAATAAACAGAAAAAATAAAATTCAGTACTATCTTATAACACTGCAAGTTTGTACTTATCTCAGCTTGTAATAAAGTTGATGTAGGGTATGCAAAAGCTAACCAAACAGCTCCAGTATGCAACTATTCAGCAGAAATAATTTCAGAGATAAGGGACTAAGATGTTAAGGCACAGAGAATCCCTCTAGGCTAAGACTTCTACACAGAATAACAGTGAAGTGAGAAGAATAAACTAACTGCAGACAGGGAGAGAACAGAGAGAGAGAGCTCACAATTTTCAGTAAACAAATAAATAAGCAGATAAATGCAGTACTATTTTAACACAATATTCAATGAAACAATAAACAGAAAAAATAAAATTCAGTACTATCTTATAACACTGCAACTTTGTACTTATCTCAGCTTGTAATATTGTTGATGTAGGGTATGCAAAAGATAAACAAACAGCTCCAGTATGCAACTATTCAGCAGAAATAATTTCAGAGATAAGGGACTAAGACTTTAAGGCACAGAGAATCCCTCTAGGCTAAGACTTTTACACCGAATAACAATGAAGTGAGAGGAATAAACTAAGTGCCGACAGAGGAGAACAGGAACAGAGCTCACAATTTTCAGTAAACAAATAAATAAGCAGATGAATGCAGTACTATTTTTAACACAATATTCAACGAAACAATAAACAGAAAAAAAAATTCAGTACTATCTTATAACACTGCAAGTTTGTACTTATCTCAGCTTGTAATAAAGTTGATGTAGGGTATGCAAAAGCTAACCAAACAGCTCCAGTATGCAACTATTCAGCAGAAATAATTTCAGAGATAAGGGACTAAGACTTTAAGGCACAGAGAATCCCTCTAGGCTAAGACTTCTACACAGAATAACAATGAAGTGAGAAGAATAAACTAACTGCAGACAGGGAGAGAACAGAGAGAGAGCTCACAATTTTCAGTAAACAAATAAATAAGCAAATAAATGCAGTACTATTTTAACACAATATTCAATGAAACAATAAACAGAAAAAAAAAATTCAGTACTATCTTATAACACTGCAAGTTTGTACTTATCTCAGCTTGTAATAAAGTTGATGTAGGGTATGCAAAAGCTAACCAAACAGCTCCAGTATGCAACTATTCAGCAGAAATAATTTCAGAGATAAGGGACTAAGACTTTAAGGCACAGAGAATCCTCTAGGCTAAGACTTCTACACAGAATAACAATGAAGTGAGAAGAATAAACTAACTGCAGACAGGGAGAGAACAGAGAGAGAGCTCACAATTTTCAGTAAACAAATAAATAAGCAGATAAATGCAGTACTATTTTTAACACAATATTCAATGAAACAATAAACAGAAAAAAAAATTCAGTACTATCTTATAACACTGCAAGTTTGTACTTATCTCAGCTTGTAATAAAGTTGATGTAGGGTATGCAAAAGCTAACCAAACAGCTCCAGTATGCAACTATTCAGCAGAAATAATTTCAGAGATAAGGGACTAAGACTTTAAGGCACAGAGAATCCCTCTAGGCTAAGACTTCTACACTGAATAACAATGAAGTGAGAAGAATAAACTAACTGCAGACAGGGAGAGAACAGAGAGAGAGCTCACAATTTTCAGTAAACAAATAAATAAGCAAATAAATGCAGTACTATTTTTAACACAATATTCAATGAAACAATAAACAGAAAAATAAAATTCAGTACTATCTTATAACACTGCAAGTTTGTACTTATCTCAGCTTGTAATAAAGTTGATATAGGGTATGCAAAAGCTAACCAAACAGCTCCAGTATGCAACTATTCAGCAGAAATAATTTCAGAGATAAGGGACTAAGACTTTAAGGCACAAAGAATCCCTCTAGGCTAAGACTTCTACACTGAATAACAATGAAGTGAGAAGAATAAACTAACTGCAGACAGGGAGAGAACAGAGAGAGCTCACAATTTTCAGTAAACAAATAAATAAGCAGATAAATGCAGTACTATTTTTAACACAATATTCAATGAAACAATAAACAGAAAAATAAAATTCAGTACTATCTTATAACACTGCAAGTTTGTACTTATCTCAGCTTGTAATAAAGTTGATTTAGAGTATGCAAAAGCTAACCAAACAGCTCCAGTATGCAACTATTCAGCAGAAATAATTTCAGAGATAAGGAACTAAGACTTTAAGGCACAGAGAATCCCTCTAGGCTAAGACTTCTACACTGAATAACAATGAAGTGAGAAGAATAAACTAACTGCAGACAGGGAGAGAACAGAGAGACAGCTCACAATTTTCAGTAAACAAATAAATAAGCAGATAAATGCAGTACTATTTCAACACAATATTCAATGAAACAATAAACAGAAAAAATAAATTCAGTACTATCTTATAACACTGCAAGTTTGTACTTATCTCAGCTTGTAATAAAGTTGATGTAGTGTATGCAAAAGCTAACCAAACAGCTTCAGTATGCAACTATTCAGCAGAAATAATTTCAGAGATAAGGGACTAAGACTTTAAGGCACAGAGAATCCCTCTAGGCTAAGACTTCTACACCAAATAACAATGAAGTGAGAAGAATAAACTAACTGCAGACAGGGAGAGAACAGAGAGAGCTCACAATTTTCAGTAAACAAATAAATAAGCAGATAAATGCAGTATTATTTATAATACAATATTCAATGAAACAATAAACAGAAAAAAAATTCATAACTGTCTTATAACACTGCAAGTTTGTACTTATCTCAGCTTGCAATAAAGTTTATGTAGGGTATGGAAAAGCTAAGCAAATAGCTCCAGTATGCAACTTTTCAGCAGAAATAATCTCAGAGATAAACGACTAAGTCTTTAAGGCACAGAGAATCCCTCTAGGCTAAGACTACTACACTGAATAACAATGAAGTGAGAAGAATAACTGCAGACAGGGAGAGAAAGGAGAGAGAGCTCAAAATTTTCAGTAAACAAATAAATAAGCAAATAAATGCAGTACTATTTTAACATAACATTCAATTAAATAATAAACAGAGAAAATAAAATTCAGTACTATCTTAAAACACTGCAAGTTTGTACTTATCTCAGCTTGTAATAAAGTTGATGTAGGGTATGCAAAAGCTAACCAAACAGATCCAGTATGCAACTATTCAGCAGAAATAATTTCAGAAATAAGGGACTAAGACTTTAAGGCAAAGAGAATCCCACTAGCGTAAGACTTCTACACTGAATAACAATGAAGTGAGAACAATAAACTAACTGCAGACAGGGAGAGAACAGAGAGAGAGAGAGAGAGAGCTCACAATTTTTAGTAAACAAATAAATAAGCCAATAAATGCAGTACTATTTTTAACACAATATTCAATGAAACAATAAACAGAAAAAAAAAATTCAGTACTATCTTATAACACTGCAAATTTGTACTTATATCAGCTTGTAAAAATTTGATGTATGGTATGCAAAAGCTAAACAAACAGCGACGGTATGCAACTATTCATCAGAAATAATTTCATAGATAAGGGACTAAGACTACAAGGCACAGAGAATCTCTCTAGGTTAAGTCATTTGCACCGAACATCAATGAAGTGAGAAGAATAAACAAACTGCAGACAGGGAGAGAACAGAGATAGAGCTCACAATTTTCAGTAAACAAATAAATAAACAGATAAATGCAATACTCTAACACAAAATTTAATGAAACAATAAACAGAAAAAATAAAATGCAGTACTATCTTATAACACTGCAGATTTGTACTTATCTCAGCTTGTAATAAAGTTGAAGTAGCATATGCAAAAGCTAACCAAACAGCTACAATATGCAACTATTCAGAAGAAATAATTTCAGACAAAAGGGGCTAAGATTTTACAGCAAAGAGAATCCCTGTAGGCTACGACTTCTACATCGAATAACAATGAAGTGAGAAGAATAAATTAACTGCAGACAAGGAGATAAAAGAGAGACAGCTCTCAATTTTCAGAAAACAAATAAATAAGCAGATAAATGCAGTACTATTTTTAACACAATATTCAATGAAACAATAAATAGAAAAAATAAAATTCAGTACTATTTTACAACACTGCAAGTTTGTACTTATCTCAGCTTGTAATAAAGTTGATGTAGTGTATGCAAAAGCTAACCAAACAGCTCCAGTATGCAGCTATTCAGCAGAAATAATTTCAGAGCTAAGGGACTAAGACTTAAAGGCACAGAGAATCCCTCTAGGATAAGACTTCTACACAAAATAATAATGAAGCAAGAAGAATAAACTATCTGCAGACAGGGAGAGATCAGAGAAAGAGCTCACAATTTTCAGTAAACAAATAAATAAGCAGATAAATGCAGTACTATTTTTAACACAATATTCAATGAAACAATAAACAGAAAAAAAATTCAAAACTGTCTTATAACACTGAAAGTTTGTACTTATCTCATCTTGCAATAAAGTTTATGTAGGGTATGGAAAAGCTAACCAAACAGCTCCAGTATGCAAATTTTCAGCAGAAATAATTTCAGTGATAAAGGACTAAGACTTTAAGGCCCAGAGAATCCCTCTAGGCTAAGACTACTACACTGAATAACAATGAAGTGAGAAGAATTACTGTAGACAGGGAGAGAAAGGAGAGAGAGCTCAACATTTTCAGTAAACAAATAAATAAACAAATAAATGCAGTACTATTTTTAACACAATATTCAATTAAATAATAAACAGAAAAAATAAAATTCAGTACTATCTTAAAACACTGCAAGTTTGTACTTAGCTTGCAATAAAGTTGATGTAGGGTATGCAACAGCTAACCAAACAGCTCCATTATGCAACTATTCAGCAGAAATAATTTTCGAGATAAGGGACTAAGACTTTAAGGCACAGGGAATCCCTGTAGGCTAAGACTTCTACACCAAATAACAATGAAGTGAGAAGAATACACTAACTGCAGACAGGGAGAGGACAGAGAGTGAGCTAACAATTTTCAGTAAACAAATAAATAAGCAAATAAATGCAGTACTATTTTTAACATAATATTCAATAAAATAATAAACAGAGAAAATAAAATTCAGCACTATCTTACAACACTGCAAGTTTGGACTTATCTCAGCTTGTAATAAAGTTAAGGTGGGGTATGGAAAAGCTAAGCAAAGAGCTCCAGTATGCAACTATTCAGCAGAAATAATTTCAGAGATAAGGGACTAAGACTTTAAGGCAAAGAGAATCCCTCTAGGCTAAGACTTCTACAGTGAATAAGAATGTAGTGAGAACAATAAATTAACTGTAGACAGGGAGAGAACAGAGAAAGTGTTTACAATTTTAAGTAAAAAAATAAATAAGTTGATAAATGCAGTACTATTTTTAACACAATATTCAATGAAACAATAAACAGTAAAAATAAAGTTCAGTACTATCTTATAACACAGCAAGTTTGTACTTATCTGAATTTGTAATAAAGTTGATGTAGGGTATGCAAAAGTGAACCAAACCGCTCCAGTATGCAACTATTCAGCAGAAATAATTTCATAGATAAAGGACAAAGACTTTAAGGCACAGAGAATCCCTCTAGGCTAAGACTTCTATACCAAATAACAACGAAGTGAGAAGAATAAACTAACTGCAGACAGGGAGAGAACAAAGAGAGACCTCACAATTTTCAGTAAACAAATAAACAGATAAATGCAGTACTATTTAACACAATATTCAATGAAACAATAAACAGAAAAAAATAAAATTCAGTACTATCTTATAACACTGCAAGTTTGTACATATTTCAGCTTGCAATAAAGATGATATAGGGAATGCAAAAGCTAACCAAACAGCTCCAGTATGCAACTATTCAGCAGAAATAATTTCAGAGATAAGGGACTAAGACTTTAAGGCACAGAGAATCCCTCTAAGCCAAGACTTGTACACAGAATAACAGTGAAATGAAAAGATCAAACTAACTGCAGACAGGGAGAGAACAGAGAGAGAGCTCACAATTTCATTAAACAAATAAGCAGATAAATGCAGTGCTATTTTTAACACAATAATCAATGAAACAATAAACAGAAAAAAAATTCAGTACTATCTTATAACACTGCAAGTTTGTACTTATCTCAGCTTGTAATAAAGTTGATGTAGGGTATGCAAAAGGTAATGAAACAGCCCCAGTATGCAACTATTCAGCAGAAATATTTTCAGAGATAAGGGACTAAGACTTTAAGGCAGGGGGAATCCCTGTAGGCCAAGACTTCTACACCAATTAACAATGAAGTGAGAAGAATACACTAACTGCAGACAGGGATAGAAAAGAGAGAGAGAGCTAACAATTTTTAGTAAACAAGTAAATAAGAAATAAATGCAGTACTATTTTAACACACTATTCAATGAAACAATAAACAGAAAAAATAACATTCTGTACTGTCTTATAACAAAGCAGATTTGTACTTGTCTCAGCTTGCAATAAAGTTGATACAGGGAATGCAAAAGCTAACCAAATAGATCCAGTATGTACCTATTCAGCAGAAATAATTTCAGAGATAAGGGACTAAGACTATAAGACACAGAGAATCCCTCTAGGTGAAGACTTGTACACAGAATAACAATGAAATGAAAATATCAAACTAACTGCAGACAGGAAGAGAACAGAGAGAGAGAGCTAACAATTTCATTAAACAAATAAGAAAATAAATGCAGGACTATTTTAACACAATATTCAATGAAACAATAAACAGAAGAAATAAAATTCAGTGCTTTCTTATAACACTGCAAGTTTGTACTTATCTCAACTTGTAATAAAGTTGATGCAGGGTATGCAAAAGCTAACCAAACAGCTCCAGTATGGATCTATTCAGCAGAAATAATTTCAGAGATAAGGGACTAAGACCTTAAGGCACAAAAAATCCCTATAGGCTAAGACATTTGTACTGAACAGCAATGAAGTGAGAAGAATAAACTAACTGCAGACAGGGAGAGAACAGAGAGAGCGCTCACAATTTTCAGTAAACAAAATAAATAAACAGATAAATGCAGTATTATTTTTAACACAATATTCAATGAAACAATAAAGAGAAAAAATAAAATTCAGTACTATCTTATAACACTGCAAGTCTGTACTTATCTCAGCTTGTAATAAAGCTGATTAGGGTATGCAAAAGCTAACCAAACAGCCCCAGTATGCAACTATGCACCAGAAATCATTATAGAAATACGGGGCTAAGACTTGAAGGCAAAGATAATCCCTCTAGCGTAAGACGTCTACACCGAATAACAATGAAGTGAGAAGAATAAACTAACTGCAGACAGTGAGAGAACAGAGAGAGAGAGCTCACAATTTTTAGTAAACAAATAAGCAAATAAATGCAGTACTATTTTTAACACAATATTCAATGAAACAATAAACAGAAAAAAAATTCAAAACTGTCTTATAACACTGCAAGTTTGTATTTATCTCATCTTGCAATAAAGTTTATGTAGGGTATGGAAAAGCTAACCAAACAGCTCCAGTATGCAACTTTTCAGCAGAAATAATTTCAGAGATAAAGGACTAAGACTTTAAGGCACATATAATCCCTCTAGACTAAGACTACTACACTGAATAGCAATGAAGTGAGAAGAAATACTGCAGACAGGGAGAGAAAGGAGAGACAGCTCAACATTTTCAGTAAACAAATAAATAAGCAAATAAATGCAGTACTATTTTTAACATAATATTCAATGAAATAATAAACAGAGAAAATAAAATTCAGTACTATCTTAAAACACTGCAAGTTTGTACTTATCTCAGCTTGTAATAAAGTTGATGTAGGGTATGCAAAAGCTAACCAAACAGCTCCAGTATGCAACTATTCAGCAGAAATAATTTCCGAGATAAGGGAATAACACTTTAAGGCACAGGGAATCCCTGTAGACTAAGACTTCTGCACCAAATAACAATGAAGTGAGAAGAATACACTAACTGCAGACAGGGAGAGAACAAAGAGTGAGCTAACAATTTTCAGTAAACAAATAAATAAGCAAATAAATGCAGTACTATTTTAACACACTATTCAATGAAACAATAAACAGAAAAAATAACATTCAGTACTGTCTTATAACACTGCAGGTTTGTACTTATCTCAGCTCTTAATAAAGTTGATGTAATGTATGCAAAAGCTAACCAAACAGCTCCAGTATGCAACTATTCAGCAGAAATAATTTCAGAGATAAGGGTCTAAGACTTTAAGGCACAGAGAATCCCTATAGGCTAAAACGTGTACACCGAATAACAATGAAGTGAGAATAATAAACTAACTGCAGACAGAGAGAGAACTGAGAGATAGCTCACAATTTTCAGTAAACTAATAAATAAGCCGATAAATGTAGTACTATTTTTAACACAAAAAATAAAATTCAGCACTATCTTGTAGCACTGCAAGTTTGTACTTAGCTTGCAATAAAGTTAAGGTGGGGTATGCAAAAGCTAAGCAAAGAGCTCCAGTATGCAACTACTCAGCAGAAATAGTTTCAGAGATAAGGGACTAAGACTTTAAGGCACAGAGAATCCCTCTAGGCTAAGACTTCTACAGTGAATAAGAATGTAGTGAGAACAATAAACTAACTGTAGACAGGGAGAGAACAGAAAAAGTGCTCACAATTTTCAGTAAAAAAATAAATAAGCAGATAAATGCAGTACTATTTAACACAATATTCAATGAAACAATAAACAGAAAAAAATAAAATTCAGTACTATCTTATAACACTGCAAGTTTGTACATATTTCAGCTTGTAATAAAGTTGATATAGGGAATGCAAAAGCTAACTAAACAGCTCCAGTATGCAACTATTCAGCAGAAATAATTTCAGAGATAAGGGACTAAGACTTTAAGGCACAGAGAATCCCTCTAGGCTAAGACTTGTACACAGAATAACAGTGAAATGAAAAGATCAAACTAACTGCAGACAGGGAGAGAACAGAGAGAGAGCTCACAATTTCATTAAATAAATAAGCATATAAATGCAGTACTATTTTTAACACAATAATCAATGAAACAATAAACAGAAAAAAAATCAGTACTATCTTATAACACTGCAATTTTGTACTTATCTCAGCTTGTAATAAAGTTGATGTAGGGTATGCAAAAGGTAACCAAACAGCTCCAGTATGCAACTATTCAGCAGAAATATTTTCAGAGATAAAGGACTAAGACTTTAAGGCACAGGGAATCCCTGTAGGCTAAGACTTGTACACTGAATAACAATGAAGTGAGAAGAATACACTAACTGCAGACAGGGAGAGGACAGAGAGTGAGCTAACAATTTTCAGTAAACAAATAAATAAGCAAATAAATGCAGTACTATTTTAACACACTATTCAATGAAACAATAAACAGAAAAAATAACATTCAGTACTGTCTTATAACACAGCAGGTTTGTACTTATCTCAGCTCTTAATAAAGTTGATGTAATGTATGCAAAAGCTAACCAAACAGCTCCAGTATGCAACTGTTCAGCAGAAATAATTACAGAGATAAGGGTCTAAGACTTTAAGGCACAGAGAATCCCTATAGGCTAAAACTTCTACACCGAATAACAATGAAGTGAGAAGAATAAACTAACTGCAGACAGGGAGAGAACTGAGAGAGAGCTCACAATTTTCAGTTAACAAATAAATAAGCCGATAAATGTAGTACTATTTTTAACACAATATTCAATGAAACAATAAACAGAAAAAATAAAATTCAGCACTATCTTACAACACTGCAAGTTTGGACTTATCTCAGCTTGTAATAAAGTTAAGGTGGGGTATGGAAAAGCTAAGCAAAGAGCTCCAGTATGCAACTATTCAGCAGAAATAATTTCAGAGATAAGGGACTAAGACTTTAAGGCAAAGAGAATCCCTCTAGGCTAAGACTTCTACAGTGAATAAGAATGTAGTGAGAACAATAAATTAACTGTAGACAGGGAGAGAACAGAGAAAGTGTTTACAATTTTAAGTAAAAAAATAAATAAGTAGATAAATGCAGTACTATTTTTAACACAATATTCAATGAAACAATAAACAGTAAAAATAAAGTTCAGTACTATCTTATAACACAGCAAGTTTGTACTTATCTGAATTTGTAATAAAGTTGATGTAGGGTATGCAAAAGTGAACCAAACCGCTCCAGTATGCAACTATTCAGCAGAAATAATTTCATAGATAAAGGACAAAGACTTTAAGGCACAGAGAATCCCTCTAGGCTAATACTTCTATACCAAATAACAACGAAGTGAGAAGAATAAACTAACTGCAGACAGGGAGAGAACAGAGAGAGAGCTCACAATTTCATTAAACAAATAAGCAGATAAATGCAGTGCTATTTTTAACACAATAATCAATGAAACAATAAACAGAAAAAAAATTCAGTACTATCTTATAACACTGCAAGTTTGTACTTATCTCAGCTTGTAATAAAGTTGATGTAGGGTATGCAAAAGGTAATGAAACAGCCCCAGTATGCAACTATTCAGCAGAAATATTTTCAGAGATAAGGGACTAAGACTTTAAGGCAGGGGGAATCCCTGTAGGCCAAGACTTCTACACCGAATAACAATGAAGTGAGAAGAATACACTAACTGCAGACAGGGATAGAAAAGAGAGAGAGAGCTAACAATTTTTAGTAAACAAGTAAATAAGAAATAAATGCAGTACTATTTTAACACACTATTCAATGAAACAATAAACAGAAAAAATAACATTCTGTACTGTCTTATAACAATGCAGATTTGTACTTGTCTCAGCTTGCAATAAAGTTGATATAGGGAATGCAAAAGCTAACCAAATAGATCCAGTATGTACCTATTCAGCAGAAATAATTTCAGAGATAAGGGACTAAGACTATAAGGCACAGAGAATCCCTCTAGGTGAAGACTTGTACACAGAATAACAATGAAATGAGAATATCAAACTAACTGCAGACAGGAAGAGAACAGAGAGAGAGCTAACAATTTCATTAAACAAATAAGAAAATAAATGCAGGACTATTTTAACACAATGTTCAATGAAACAATAAACAGAAGAAATAAAATTCAGTGCTTTCTTATAACACTGCAAGTTTGTACTTAGCTCAGCTTGTAATAAAGTTGATGCAGGGTATGCAAAACCTAACCAAACAGCTCCAGTATGGAACTATTCAGCAGAAATAATTTCAGAGATAAGGGACTAAGACCTTAAGGCACAAAAAATCCCTATAGGCTAAGACATTTGTACTGAACAACAATGAAGTGAGAAGAATAAACTAACTGCAGACAGGGAGAGAACAGAGAGAGAGCTCACAATTTTCAGTAAACAAAATAAATAAACAGATAAATGCAGTATTATTTTTAACACAATATTCAATGAAACAATAAAGAGAAAAAATAAAATTCAGTACTATCTTATAACACTGCAAGTTTGTACTTTTCTCAGCTTGTAATAAAGCTGATTAGGGTATGCAAAAGCTAACCAAACAGCTCCAGTATGCAACTATTCAGCAGAAATAATTTCAGAGATAAGGGTCTAAGACTTTAAGGCACAGAGAATCCCTATAGGCTAAAACGTCTACACCGAATAACAATGAAGTGAGACTAATAAACTAACTGCAGACAGAGAGAGAACTGAGAGATAGCTCACAATTTTCAGTAAACTAATAAATAAGCCGATAAATGTAGTACTATTTTTAACACAAAAAATAAAATTCAGCACTATTTTGTAGCACTGCAAGTTTGTACTTAGCTTGCAATAAAGTTAAGGTGGGGTATGCAAAAGCTAAGCAAAGAGCTCCAGTATGCAACTACTCAGCAGAAATAGTTTCAGAGATAAGGGACTAAGACTTTAACACACAGAGAATCCCTCTAGGCTAAGACTTCTACAGTGAATAAGAATGTAGTGAGAACAATAAACTAACTGTAGACAGGGAGAGAACAGAAAAAGTGCTCACAATTTTCAGTAAAAAAATAAATAAGCAGATAAATGCAGTACTATTTAACACAATATTCAATGAAACAATAAACAGAAAAAAATAAAATTCAGTACTATCTTATAACACTGCAAGTTTGTACATATTTCAGCTTGTAATAAAGTTGATATAGGGAATGCAAAAGCTAACTAAACAGCTCCAGTATGCAACTATTCAGCAGAAATAATTTCAGAGATAAGGGACTAAGACTTTAAGGCACAGAGAATCCCTCTAGGCTAAGACTTGTACACAGAATAACAGTGAAATGAAAAGATCAAACTAACTGCAGACAGGGAGAGAACAGAGAGAGAGCTCACAATTTCATTAAATAAATAAGCATATAAATGCAGTACTATTTTTAACACAATATTCAATGAAACAATAAACAGAAAAAAATCAGTACTATCTTATA
The DNA here is from genome assembly GCF_019279795.1 of Protopterus annectens. Taxonomy (NCBI): domain Eukaryota; kingdom Metazoa; phylum Chordata; order Ceratodontiformes; family Protopteridae; genus Protopterus; species Protopterus annectens. The sequence goes on from NC_056736.1 coordinate 536,723,386, forward strand.
ACACTGCAATTTTGTACTTATCTCAGTTTGTAATAAAGTTGATGTAGGGTATGCAAAAGGTAACCAAACAGCTCCAGTATGCAACTATTCAGCAGAAATATTTTCAGAGATAAAGGACTAAGACTTTAAGGCACAGGGAATCCCTGTAGGCTAAGACTTGTACACCGAATAACAATGAAGTGAGAAGAATACACTAAGTTCAGACAGGGATAGAAAAGAGAGAGCAAGCTAACAATTTTTAGTAAACAAGTAAATAAGAAATAAATGCAGTACTATTTTAACACACTACTCAATGAAACAATAAACAGAAAAAATAACATTCAGTACTGTCTTATAACAATGCAGGTTTGTACTTATCTCAGCATGTAATAAAGTTGATACAGGGTATGCAAAAGCTAAACAAACAGCTCCAGTCTGCAACTATTCAGCAGAAATAATTTCAGAGATACTGGATTAAGACTTTAAGGCACAAAGAATCCCTCTAGGCTAAGACTTCTACAACGAATAACAATGAAGTGAGAAGAATAAACTAACTGCAGACAAGGAGAGAACAGAGAGAGAGAGAGCTCACAATTTTCAGTAAACAAATAAATAAACAGATAAATGCAGTATTATTTTTAACACAATATTCAATGAAACAATAAAGAGAAAAAATAAATTCAGCACTATCTTATAACACTGCAAGTTTGTACTTATCTCAGCTTGTAATAAAGCTAATGTAGGGTATGCAAAAGCTAACCAAACAGCCCCAGTATGCAACTATGCAGCAGAAATCATTTTAGAAATAAGCGACTAAGACTTTAAGGCAAAGAGAATCCCTCTAGGGTAAGACTTCTACACCGAATAACAATGAAGTGAGAAGAATAAACTAACTGCAGACAGGGAGAGAACAGAGAGAGAGAGAGCTCACAATTTTTAGTAAACAAATAAATAAGCAAATAAATGCAGTACTATTTTTAACACAATATTCAATGAAACAATAAACAGAAAAAATTAAATTCAGTACTATCTTATAATATTTCAAATTTGTACTTATCTCAGCTTGTAAAAATTTGATGTAGGGTATGCAAAAGCTAACCAAACAGCTCCAGTATGTAACTATTCAGCAGAAATAATTTCAGAGATAAGGGATTAAGACTTCAAGGCACAGAGAATCCCTCTAAGCTAAGACATTTGCACCAAACATCAATGAAGTGAGAAGATTAAGCAAACTGCAGACAGGGAGAGAACAGAGATAGAACTCACAATTTTCAGTAAACAAATAAACAGATAAATGCAGTACTCTATTTAACAAAAAAATTAATGAAACAATAAACAGAAAAAATACAATTCAGTACTATCTTATAACACTGCAGGTTTGTAATTATCTCAGCTTGTAATAAAGTTGATGTAGCGTATGCAAAAGCTAACCAAACAGCTACAGTATGCAACTATTCAGAAGAAATAATTTCAGAGATAAAGGGCTAAGATTTTACAGCAAAGAGAATCCCTGTAGGCTAAGACTTCTACATCGAATAACAATCAAGTGAGAAGAATAAATTAATTGCAGACAGGGAGATAAAAGAGAGACAGCTCTCAATTTTCAGTAAACAAATAAATAAGCAGATAAATGCAGTACTATTTTTAACACAATATTCAATGAAACAATAAACAGAAAAAATAAAATGCAGTACTATCTTACAACACTGCAAGTTTGTACTTATCTCAGCTTGTAATAAAGTTGATTAGTGTATGCAAAAGCTAAGCAAACAGCTCCAGTATGCAACTATTCAGCAAAAATAATTTCAGAGATAAGGGACTAAGACTTAAAAGCACAGAGAATCTTTCTAGGATAAGGCTTCTACACCAAATAACAATGAAGCGAAAAGAATATACTATCTGCAGACAGGGAGAGAACAGAGAAAGAGCTCACAATTTTCAGTAAACAAATAAGCAGATAAATGCAGTACTATTTTTAACACAATATTCAATGAAACAATAAACAGAAAAAAAAATCAAAACTGTCTTATAACACTGCAAGTTTGTACTTATCTCATCTTGCAATAAAGTTAATGTAGGATATGGAAAAGCTAACCAAACAGCTCCAGTATGCAACTTTTCAGCAGAAATAATTTCAGAGATAAAGGACTAAGACTTTAAGGCACAGAGAATCCCTCTAGACTAAGACTACTACACTGAATAACAATGAAGTGAGAAGAATTACTGCAGACAGGGAGAGAAAGGAGAGAGAGCTCAACATTTTCAGTAAACAAATAAATAAGCAAATAAATGCAGTACTATTTTTAACATAATATTTAATGAAATAATAAACAGAGAAAATAAAATTCAGTACTATCTTAAAACACTGCAAGTTTGTACTTATCTCAGCTTGTAATAAAGTTGATGTATGCAAAAGCTAACCAAACAGCTCCAGTATGCAACTATTCAGCAGAAATAATTACCGAGATAAGGGACTAAGACTTTAAGGCACAGAGAATCCCTATAGGCTAAAACATTTACACAGAATAACAATGAAGTGAGAAGAATACACTAACTGCAGACAGGGAGAGAACAGAGAGTGAGCTAACAATTTTCAGTAAACAAATAAATAAGCAAATAAATGCAGTACTATTTTAACACACTATTCAATGAAACAATAAACAGAAAAAATAACATTCAGTACTGTCTTATAACACTGCAGATTTGTACTTATCTCAGCTCTTAATAAAGTTGATGAAATGTATGCAAAGGCTAGCCAAACAGCTCCAGTATGCAACTATTCAGCAGAAATAATTTCAGAGATAAGGGTCTAAGACTTTAAGGCACAGAGAATCCCTATAGGCTAAAACTTCTACACCGAATAACAATGAAGTGAGAAGAATAAACTAACTGCAGACAGGGAGAGAACAGAGAGAGCTCACAATTTTCAGTAAACAAATAAATAAGCCGATAAATGTAGTACTATTTTTAACACAATATTCAATGAAACAGTAAACAGAAAAAATAAAATTCAGCACTATCTTATAACACTGCAAGTTTATACTTATCTCAGCTTGTAATAAAGTTAAGGTGGGGTATGCAAAAGCTAAGCAAAGAGCTCCAGTATGCAACTATTCAGCAGAAATAATTTCAGAGATAAGGGACTAAGACTTTAAGGCACAGAGAATCCCTCTAGGCTAAGACTTCTACACTGAATAAGAATGTAGTGAGAACAAACTGTAGACAGGGACAGAACAGAGAAAGTGCTCACAATTTTCAGTAATAAAATAAATAAGCAGATAAATGCAGTACTATTTTTTACACAATATTCAATGAAACAATAAACAGAAAAAATAAAGTTCAGTACTATCTTATAACACAAGTTTGTACTTATCTCAGTTTTTAATAAAGTTGATGTAAGGTATGCGAACGCTAACCAAACAGCTCCAGTACGCAACTATTCCGCAGAAATAATTTCATAGATAAAGGACTAAGACTTTAAGGCACAGAGAATCCCTCTAGGCTAAGACTTCTACACCGAATAACAATGATGTGAGAAGAATAAACTAACTGCAGACAGGGAGAGAACAGACAGAGAGCTCACAATTTTCACTAAACAAAAAAATAAGCAAATAAATGCAGTACTATTTTTAACACACTATTAAATGCAACAATAAATAGAAAAAATAAAATTCAGTACTGTCTTATAACACTGCAGGTTTGTTGTTATCTCAGCTTGTAATAAAGTTGATGTAGGGTAAGCAAAAGCTAACCAAACAGCTCCAGTATACAACAATTCAGCAGAAATAATTTCAGAGATAAGGGACTAAGACTTTAAGGTGCAGAGAATCCCTCTAGGCTAAGACTTCTACATCGAATAACAATGAAGTGAGAACAATAAACTAACTGCAGACAGGGAGTGAACAGAGAGAGTACTCACAATTTACAGTAAAGAAATAAATAAGCAGATAAATGCAGTACTATTTTTAACACAATATTCAATGAAACAATAAACAGAAAAAATAAAGTTATGTTCTATTTTATAACACTGCAAGCTTGTACTTATCTCAGCTTGTATTAAAGTTGATGTAGGGTATGCAAAAGCTAACCAAACAGCTCCACTATGCAACAATTCAGCAGAAATAATTTCAGAGATAAGGGACTAAGACTTTAAGACACAGAGAATCCCTCTAGGCTAAGACTTCTAAACCGAATAACAATGAAGTGAGAAGAATAAGCTAATTGCAGACAGGGAGAGAACAGATAGAGAGCTCACATTTTTCAGTAAACAAACAAATAAGCAAATAAATGCAGTACTATTTTTAACACAATATTCAATGAAACAAACAGAAAAAATAAAATTCAATACTATCTTATAACACTACAGGTTTGTACTTATTTCAGCTTGTAATAAAGCTGATGTAGGGTATGCAAAAGCTAACCAAACAGTTCCAGTATGCAACTATTCAGCAGAAATAATTTCAGAGATAAGGAACTTAGACTTTAAGGCACAGAGAATCCCTCTAGGCTAAGACTTCTCCACTGAATAACAAAGAAGTGAGAAGAATAAACTAACTACAGACAGGGAGAGAACAGAGAGAGTGCTCACAATTTTCAGTACACAAATAAATAAGCAGGTAAATGCAGTACTATTTTTAACACAATATTCAATGAAACAATAAACAGAAAAAATAAAATTCAGTGCTATCTTATAACACTGCAAGTTAAGTTTGTACTTATCTCAGATTGTAATAAATTTGATGTAGGGTATGCAAAAGCTAACCAAACAGCTCCAGTATGCAACTAGTCAGCATATATATATATATATATATATATATATATATATATATATATATATAAATCTATCTATATATATATATATATATATATATATATATATATATACACACACACACACACACACACACACACACACACATATAGGTATATATATATATATATATATATATATATATATATATATATATATTTCCATATCTCTCTATATATATATGTATATACATATAAATATATCTATACACACATACACACACAGACACACACACACACACACACACACACACACACACATATATATATATATATATATATATATATATACATACACACACACACACACACACACACACACACACACACACACACACACACACACACACAGACACACAGACACACACACACACACACATGTATATATATATATATATATATATATATATATATATATATATATATATATATATATATATATATATATATATGTGTGTGTGTGTGTATAAATATGCCCATGCCATGTAGTGGGTCATACTTCAACACCATAACTCTCAACCTATTAATGCAATGGAACATAATATATGTATTGCAGTTATAAATGTAGAATGTTGCTACAGTGACAGGGGTACAGAAGAAATATGAGCAAAAAACATGGAAACAATCTGGTCAGTCAGGACGTATACACAAAACTCCTTAGTGCAAGAAATGTGGAACAAGCCTAACAAAGGGGATGCTTAAAGCCATGAAAACGGGGATGTATCACACATTCCTGACTAGATAAGCTCACACAGTTGATGTAGTTACTCCTTTCTGTCTGTTCTAACACATATTAACTAAAGGAGCAGCGGCCCCAAGCCACATACTCCCCACTAGTTAGTGGCATACATCTTCACAGCAGCCCACTGCTTTGTCAGAAATACACAATACGTATGGTGGCCAGGCAACAGTACATCTGACAAATATCTTGACATAACATCACACTAGGGTAAATACACTGAGCTGCTATGCATGTCACCAAGCACTGTCTACACTACAGGCAGACTGCCACAACACTATCCCAATTTACCTATGGCGAAATGTGCATGTAATTGCAAATATAGCAGGCACTACAGGCATGTAATAGCACAGAGTAACAGACACCAGTGTGAAAGTGCACACCCACAACCAATCTCAACACAGTCACAGTCACATAATTTTAAGCCTAAGTAATATTACAGTACATGGACTATGTGAACAACAGTCATCATGTTTCCCACTCACACACTAACCCTACATATACTAGCCCAATTCATAGTGTAGTCCGATGCCTGACTGTAGTATGGGACATGTCTCAGTCTGGCCCTACAAACATATAGGCTGATAGGGTATCAGGAACTAGAGCAGCATGCAATGTCAAATAGAACAGGACCAAGAACACTGACATCTACCCCAGTCTGTACACAGGCCAAATAACAAAATCACAATACATGGTACATAATACAGACACTCTGTCAACAATCACCATAAGTACACATACCTCACTGATGTACAGACTACAACAGAATGTCCAGGTTTTGTCCTCAAACATTAGGCCTCTTATACATTACATGTCTGGCAGTCCGATATATCACTGGCTTGATATCAGGAATTATGTCAGTAAATAACGGTATACTGTACATATCCACTTCTTACTGCGTGACATATGAAGAAATGGTGACAGACTTGGGGGACAGAGGCAGAAACACAGGGCCAATATTGACATATTGCAGTTATAAACTAAGCACATTGCTGGTGTAACAGGGTTTGTTGTGACATATCTCTTCTGAGGGATATGAAGTCAGTAACACACATGGATGTTACAATTTACTGACCTCAATCATCAGAGTATGCTACTACATTTATAAAGACAGAAAATGTGTGAGTGACACACCAAATTAAAGACTCCAAATTCTGGCCAGTCTGCTGATAGCCCTACAGGTCAGAGTTTTCTCAACCACATAACACTGTCATGCCAGACTTTAAATCATGCAGAACAGCCATATCCACACAAACCCTGTTAAACCAACATTACTTCAAATGTAGAACAGCAATACTTTCATTCTGTCCCCATGTCTGGAACATCCCCCTCCAGTTTGTTGGCCTCTCTCCACAGTGTTTGTTGTAAGAAGTATTTCCAACTACCCTCTGTGATGCTGTTTGTCACACACGTCCTGCTCTGCTCACAGTGAGGGAGAAGGGCCAACACCCACTTGCAGTTCTTACTTATAGGAGTGTGTTTCCATGTAATTGGCTATAGGAATGATTCTACAGCTGTTCCACATGCAATTAGCAGGTGGAGGACTCCAATTCGTGCACAGGCCATCAGCTGATCATGAGCATTACCTAAAAATGTCAAGCTCCGACCTATGCAAAACAGATGCATTTTTCAACATCTACAAGAGAGGGGGAGAGAGAGAGAGAGAGACAGAGGGAAAGAAAGAAAGGATGAGAGAAAGAGCCAAGCATGTTTGTGTATGATCTGTGGGAGGAGAGAGATCTCTAGGTATTATAATGGTTGCCTATATACACATTTATGGCTGTAGATTGTCTGCAACAACCTCTATGATATTTGAAAACTGTTGGTCTTGTAATGGGACATTGGGACATATGGGTCCTTAATATGAAAATGTAGCAAAACCCACCCTGCAAAGGATCCTGCTATTGCACACACACACACTTGCCAGCACTGTGTTTTAAACCCATTCCTAGCTATGCAGTGTTACTACAGTGTTACGCAGTTATTGCAGGTGCCACGGAGCTTATATATCAGACAGCTGTCCAAAGGTATGTTTGAAAGTGAGTGACATCAGCTGCAGTGCTAAAGGAGGGGAGAGGGAAGTGTAGGAAGTATGAATGACCACAAAATCAGGTGTCAACAAAGACACACAGACTCTCTCACACACAAACACATGCATTATGACAGATGCCAGGACCAGCATTAGAACTCCTATCTAACTAGTTTGCTACACTACAGTATTACGCAGTTATTGTGAGTGCCACACAGCTTATAGGGCTGAGACTTGGCCAAAGGGTTATTTCAAGGTGACTGACATCAGCAGGAGTGCTAAAGTAGGCCAATGGCATATGTTGTGGTGTGAATGGTCTCAAAATCATTCATCTCCACACACACACACACACACACACACACACACACACACACACACACACACACACACACACACACACACACACATTATCACAGTTGCCAGGACCAGGATTAGAACTCCTACCTAACTAGTTTACTACACTACAGTAGTATGCAGTTATCACAAGCACCTCCGAGCTTATAGGGCTGAGACTTGGCTGATTGGTTTATTTCAAGATGACTGACATCAGCAGGAGTGTTAACATGGGCAATGGGAACTGCAGTGTGTTTGAATGGGCCATAAATCATTCCTCTGAAAACATACACACACACTCAGTCACACACAACTTTACATTTGACAGGACCGAGTATACAAATGCTACATGAATACTGATTAGTACTATTGTGTTACACAGTTATCACAAGCACCACAGACACTATAGGGCTGAGGGCTACCATCAGCACATCATGTAATATCGGCCAAATGGATGTCTAGTGGGTGCGACAGTCCTCATAATGGAATTCTCTCTGTCACTGTCTGTCTCTCTCTTCCCCGCATCTCTATGTGTGTATGTTTGACATATTATAGTGTTTTGGCCTTAGATATATGTGAGTATTCCTATCCAATGTGTGTGTGTGAAGCATGAATGGTGTACAATTTAGTGTGTCTGCACAGACATCTGCAAATTACAGATATGTATAGTCCACTGTGTTGTCAGACATGGGCTTCATTTCTCTAAGTGTAGGAGCATGCCCGGTATGACCTTCTGTATTGAGTGTGTGAATCCATTTCAGGTAGGGTTGTACACCAGTCAAGGGTTTGGTTTTCTGCACATACAGCTAGCAACCTGTTTCTGCAGGATATCTGTAGATAGGTTGAAAATATGGAATCACAATGGGCAACAGGGGGATACTGTAACTATTGCTGTATGTGCTGCTTGTGTTACATGGTTGGTGTTAGCAGAGATATTCAGACATATGTACTGTTTTACACTGTGATGTATTATGTCATCATCTGCTGACAAATATAATTATTTGCTCACAGTTATTTACTGGGAAATACAAGATGAATGAAGCTGAGTCCAATATTGTTGTCCGCAGCCTACACATTTTTTGCACACTCCTGCCATTCAGGAGGGGTAGCTACAGACACTTGCTGATGGGTCGGTGTAAATGGTCCAACACCTTGGTACTATGATGTCTGAGGATCCCCTTCTTGCACATATATCGACTTAACAGACTGGCCATATCCTGCTGTGGCCATACCTCTCAGCTGTACAGATGCACCCAGGTTACCCAGAAGCAGGGCTCATATAGCTGGTCAGTTCCCCTTCACATTTTGGTTTATGAGCAGGTTTGTAGCCACACATTACTGGGTTTGCAGGCAGGGGTAGTATGGGCACACATCAGAGTTTCAGACGTCACACACTCCATGACATCCATGCGTCTACACTCCCCACTCAGTTATTCTATCCTCTTCCTAAAATTATGCAAGTGATATCTGAGAAGTATCCCTATAGTTGACCCTTCATCCCAGCAGTATTTATAGATTTGTTTATTATGGACATGGGGGGCATGCTACTGGGATTTTTCAACATGGCCTTGCATTTATGTTCTGCTGACTGTGTTAAGTTGTTAGTTGTGATCTCATGATATACCATACACTGGCACTATGGGTGAGGCACATGCCTTTGATAGAGGACTCTAGGCCATTTGGTAGTGATGCAGGCCATCTGTAGCAGGCCACTGCATTCTGTCACTCCTACATTCCTAGGCTGCGAGCCAGTGGATTCTCCTGGGGGTGACAGGGTAAGTCTGCGAGGTGTTACTGGCAATAGTTCCTGTCCATATTGATCCATTGGTCTGGATGCAGGCAGGGTGTTGCTTACAGCTAAAGACACACCTGCATAGGACAGCTCTTCAGCATGCTGCACTCTATGGGTATTCCCATACAGAAGTGGGGTCATACTGTACTCATTCCCAACAGCAAGGATATGACCTGTGATAAATCTGCGGCTGATGGTGGAGTGAGCTGAGTGCATGTGTGATATGGAAGCTACTTGCAGCTGACTCACAGATATACCTGGGACATTCCCCTTATGCTGCCTTGTGCAGGGACATAGGCAGTCTCTCATTACTTCATAAATGTTCCTTTTGTGGTCTGCCAGTGATTGGCCAGACTACATCAGTATTCCATACTACACAGACAACCAATGTGCTTCTAACCTGTATGTACAATTCCAAAGGTGTGTGCGGTTGACAGTTACATTTTATGTACTCTGTCTAGGGCACTTCCACCTGTGTACTGTGTGTATGTATGGGCCCACATTCATGGCATGTTCATCTTTCACACAGTGACAGATATTGACATCTGGACAGTGAGTATGGACGACTGCTGCCATCGGTATTGCTGGGAAGCACTGTGTTTGGCACTGCAGTTGTCAGAACATGGCCCTGTCAACCAAGTGCTGCCCATAGGCCACAGAGAAACAACCCTCCATGTCTACATGATGACCACTTCCAGGCAATATTGAACACACAACAACCTAACACACAGACCCCTGCATATTGTACACATGCAACAAGCTATCCTGTAGATTGGGTCAGCTAGGGTAATCTGTGCTCCACTGATACTACTCCTCACAATTACCTGTTACTGCATTTCTACATAGGATTAATGGGGGGGGCACACCTGACAACTTTAAACTGTGCTATGACTGTACTGCTATTTCAGGTACTCTGTTGGCTTCCATTTTGTTTTGTATTCTGACCTATCATGCAGACTAGAAGCATATCAGTAGAGTACAGATCTTAGGTTTTATTGGCCTACATTTCAGTTTCAGACTTCTTGCCCTTCAGAACTAACATACAACTGCCAGACCTGGTGCAGTCTGTCTGTGTAGGTCTGGAGGGGGGCTGTTCACCATTGCTATCAATTGGAGGCCTTAGCCCAGCATTTCTTTATAGTCATCTACACCTGTCCTTCTGGCTGAGGCTGGTGTTGGGTATGTGAGCCTCACTGACATGCATGTGTGTGTCTTATGGACACACATTTGGGCCACCACATGTAATGCAGTGGGATCTGTCACCTTGTCTAGTACTGCCTAGTGTGTTGACACCAGTATTTGTTATGGATTTCATGCTGCCCATATAGGTGTCCAATATCTGCTGCCATCTCATTCAGTCACCAGATTCCCTTGCATGCTTGCATCCATACCATAGATACAACTATCAGAACATACTACTCCATTCAGTAATTGATAGGAAGAGTGACTTACCTTCTAGCTGGGCCAGTATTGAGGACGGTGCTGGAGGGCTGACTATGTTGGATACACATAGTACATGCCCTATACATGGTAAAGCACAGGTAGTGTCATGTTTGGCATCCCTTTTAGTGTATGTGCGAGTCAGAGAGAGGTGTCATTCCCTGGCTCCCTACTGTGACAGTGTATGTGCTCTGTGTTGCCTCTTTGCTAAGGCCGGGGCATACTGGGTACTCCTCCTTCTGCTTACATGGGCAGGGTCAGGTGGTTCCTCCTCTGAGTCCCTCTGTGCCTGTGCTGGCCTTGGCAATGGTGGGGGGATTTGTGGCCTTGCCCCATGCTGTTCCTGCTGCAGCTGTTTCCGCAGGATCATATTGTGTGTCATGGCACATACTATGAACATCTGTGTACATGTAGCTGGACAGTAGTGCAAGACTTCATCAGATATGTCCAGGCAGCAGAACCATGACTTGAGCATCCCAAACACATGCTCTGTTATAATTCTGGTTTGTGTATGTGCCCCATTACGGAGTTCTTGTTCAGGTGTGTGTGCATTTCTGAGGGGTGTCATCAGCCACGGCTCCAGTGCGTAGCCAGCATCCCCCACTAGGTGGCCATATGGGATGTCCCCACTGGCAATTGACTGGTACAGCTGTGTCATATGCCAGATGTGGGAGTCATGATACCTTCCAGGGCTGCCAGCACACACATTCAAGATAATGCCCTGGGCATCGCACATGACCTGGCAGTTCATGGAGAGGAATCCCTTGTGGTTTATGTAGACCCTACCCCACTCACCAGGTGGTGCTTTGATGTGTATGTGCGTGCAGTCTATAGCACCTACTACCTCAGGGTATTCTGCTATTTTGTGTAAGAGATGCATACTGCTGGTCAATGTCTCACGGGTGATGGGGAAATATATGTACTCACTGGCATGGTCTGACATGGCATCCAGGAACTGGTGGAGTACCATAGATGATGATGCCTATGAGATCCCCATGATATCCCCAGTTGCCCTTTGGAAGGTACATGTGGCTAGTATTCTTAAGCCTACACATACCTTGGTATCCACTGGGATGGGTTCCCCACTGTTGGTTCTGTGTGTGAGGCATGGCCAGCACAGCTCAACAATTTGCTGTAGAATGTCCCTGTCCACCCTATAGCACTCCACTATCTCCAGCTCATGTAGGCCCTGGTAAGTTACCCTGGGTCTGTACACTCTTCTCTTCCTCCTCCTCACTGTGGGATGGTTCTCAGCATTGACATCCTCACCACCATCAACCTCTTGCACATATTGATGTGTGAGAACGATAGCAGCTCCTAACATTTTGTTAGTTTTGTCAGGTAAAGTTTCTCCATCTGTCTACACCTGTGGTATAAAGTTTGTGGAAAAAACAGAGTGAATGGGGTTTGCATAGTTTATAGTACTGAGCTGGGCTGGGCTGCTGCCTGTATAATTGGCTGATTCTGATACATTTCACCTGCCAGCTTTGCTAGTTCTCCTTGATTGCCTTCCTACTGCTGTTTTCCCTTCCCATCGCCTTCCCTTTTCAGCCCCGACATGCACCGAGCATACCCAGTGCTCACATGTGAACTGAGCTGCTATTTCCTGTTTTTCCTTTTTTTTTGTTTAAAACCTGGTGTGTGGCGTGCACACCAATTTAAGCAGGAAAAACAGTGCTAAACAATGTGAGACACATCCCCTTCTTTAGCTCTGCTTAGCTAAAAGCAAATACGGGCCGCAGGGCTCAATAAGTTTACACCAAGCATGACAAACCCCCTACTGAAGTCATCCTCTTGTCCTGCCTACATGGTTCCCTATTCCTGCACCTGCATGATTAGGTACAGGCTTCCAGCAGGTAGAAATCTATGATTCAGTATATGTCCCTTCATTTGCATACCACAGTGTGCAGGTCCATAGTTATAATTCTCTAGCACACCCTTTCCCCTTGGCAACCAGTGCTCCCTTGTCTTGTTTACATTCTGCCTGCCATTGACTATAATGACAGAATGCATATTTATGTTAAATGGCAGTTTTCCCCCTTTTTTTTTTATTTTCGGCACCCCCATGTTTGCACGCTGCTGCCCATAGCTTAAACGTCCGAGATCAGCCAAAAGAAAAATAAAAATTTTATTTTTATAATAATTATGTGGATTTTAATGTCAATGGCCTTATATTTGGCCATTGGCTTGTTTGTTCTACATAATACATGCTTTTAACGAGCTGTCATGCCTCCGTTTTGCCATATCCAAAAATGTATTCGGCTACTAGCCAAATACATTTTTGCACTGACACTGTTCCTATATGGAATCCATTCTGCTTGCTGGACTGCAAAATCACCTCATTTGCATGGTTTTCACCAGCAAATGAGGTGATTTGCATACTGAACAGAATTCCGTGCAGGAACAGTATAGGGCCGCTCATGCACGCGAAAATGGCCCTATCCTGGATCGCGCTGTGGCCATATTATGTGTAGGAGCTGATATACCGCTCCTGCATGGAATTTGGCCATTCATGAATCTGGTCCATTGTCTCTTCAGGATGAACACTATTATCTTTTATGAATATGCACCCATGCCATAAGATGGATAGGTTTAAGCAAGTGTGAATTCCCAAGGTGACATGATGAAAATTAACTGACCTCAGTTGCTAACCTTAGTTACCATGAGGAATGCAATACTGTTCAATATGAAAGATTTAACTGAAAAATTATAATTCTTTCATGTATTTGTGAGTGTGTGAATGATGTTTTCAAGCCAGTAAGGCTGCAGTTGTATCTAATTACCTACTTAACTAGCCATGGGTGAACCCAGACACACACACACACACACACACACACACACATACACACACACACACACACACACACTCACACACACACACACACACACACACACACACACACACACACACACACACACACACACACACACATGTGTCCGTATTATATAACTGTATATAAAAATCCAGTAACCACTCCGCCTCCAATAACTAATGCCCAAAGATTTAATTCACAGAACCACAATAAAAATAAAAAATTACATCCAGGTCAAGCGCTTTCGTATTATCACTTCATCAGAACAATTTCCTCATCATAACCTCAGTCTTATATAATATATTCAATTAACTCAATTAGGTACAATCCTGTCTTTAAAGAAACATACAAAATGTCATCTTCATCCTAACAGCATCAAGAAAAAACAGTATGCATTTTAACAATATTCAAACAGACAGAAAATAAAACAACATCTTTAAAAACAACATCTTTAAAAATATTAAAACATGTTTATGTATATTAGTAGTTGTAGTATATATAACCTGGACTTAACGTTTTAATGCCCTATATTTTAATTCATGTTTAATACTAATATGCTCATTTAATCCTGGGGTTTCACTAGCATTTAGTCTTAATTGCCAATTGACTTCAGCCCTCAATAATTTATTATTCCAATCACCACCTCTAAAAATCATGTCCTACTACTTCTAATATACCAAACTTAAAACTATGGCTAGGGAACATCTTAATATGTTTACATAGTGCATTTTTTTCATCATTTCTCTTAATACTATAACAATGCTCGTATATCCTTCTACTCAACTTCCTCTCAGTTTTACCTATATAGAATTGTCCACATTCTGAGCAAAGGGCTAGGTAAACCACCCCCATAGTATTACAAAATCCATTCATAAAACTAACCTCTCTATTATATGCTCCCACCGTAATCTTAGGAACATCAATGATAAACTTACAATAATCACATGCCCCACATCTAGAGGTACCTTTCAACTTGTTATTATTACTGGAATAATTATTTTCCAATAAGTACTTTAAATTATTATTCACCTTATATGTAAATAGGGGGTTTTCACCTACAGTTGTTAATACCTCTTTATTCCCCTTAAACATTGCCCAATTATTTTTAATAATTTTCTGTACTTCCCCTGAGGTTTCACCATATGTTAAAACCATAGCTTGTGAAAAAAGATTAACCTCTTCTAATCTTTTAACAGGGATTTCCTCGTCCCTACCTAAAAGGGATTTATATCTCTCATCCCACTGTTCCACAAGTTCATCTCGAATCTGTGAAACAAAAGAATAAGGATAGCCTCTAGCTACAAACATTTCTAATAGTACTTCAGTTTCCCTTTTTACAAATTCTATATTAGAGCACATTCTTAGGACCCTAACCATCTGTCCCTTCACTATATTTTTTTTGACATAAATAGGGTGGCTACTCATAAATTCTAGATAATCGTTTGAAAATGTGGGCTTCCTATACAGACTAGACTGAAACCTTTTTAGATTAAAATCCTTAAATAATATTACATCCAAGAAATTGATACTTTCACTATTTGTACAACCTGTAAATTTAAAATAGTCACAAACATGATTTAAAAAATCCATTAACTTTTCATGTGATCCTTCACCTTTCCATAAAATAAACACATCGTCTAAAAACCTTATGTATAGGTACCAACAATCCTTAAGGGGTGAACTGAATAAAAACTTGGATTCCCATCTATACATCACCAGATTTGCAAATGTCGGTGCACAACAGTTGCCCATCGCAACACCCTTAATCTGTCTAAAAAATTCTCCCCCAAATGTAAAGAAATTATATTTTAACACGAACTCCATCAATTCCAATATAAAATTAATCATACTATTATTTAAACTACTTTCCATAACCAAAACTTCTTGAAACATTTCCAGACCTACATCATGGGGAATAGATGTATATAAGTCTACTACATCCACAGTGGAAAAACAACTGTCATCATTATAAAATTCTTTTTTCACTCTTTTTAAAAAATCCCAAGAATCTATTAAAATATGCTTTACTGGTGTAATAGCACCTTTAACAACTCGATCAATAAAAAACCCCAATGGATACAATATACTGTTAAAACCAGGAATAATAAGTCTATAAGGTGGATCCACCAAATCTTTATGTGTTTTCGGAATACCAAAGGCAAGCGGAATGGTCAGATGTTCCACCATCAGAAAGTTAAATACTTCCTCATTAATCACCCCCTGAAATAATGAGTCCTCCAGAATAATTGGGCATTAGTTATTGGAGTCGGAGTGGTTAATGGATTTTTATTTGTTGTTTTTTTCCACTCTTCACCGTGGTTTTTACTATATAACTGTATATAGTTACCTACTTACTAGTCATTCTCAAGAATGCACACAGATATGTGTGCTCTGTCTATCTACTACACATGCATGCAATACATATTTATTTATATTAGGTAATCAAAGAATACTTAATTTGTACTCCATTCACCAATGCAAAATACATGGAAGAATGAAATACCAAAGGGTTCTTCAAAGCAAACAGATCTATTTTAATTATTTGCATCTACCGGACCCCTACTAATTCAAATATAAAAACTGAGATGGTACAATAACAGATGGAAGAGACAATTCCCCTTTCTCTGGCATTAAGTGATCTTGGACAAAAAAAACAAGAGTTCTGCTGCATTTCTTCAATATGTGTGATATACGATCACTTTAATTTGAATGTCATGCATTTGAATAAACTGTACTTTGGAACCCATATTTATATATATATGTGTGTGTGTGTGTGTGTGTGTGTGTGTGTGTGTGTGTGTGTGTGTGTGTGTGTGTGTGTGTGAGTGTGTGTTCATCATATATACATGCACATATATACAAATCAATTGTAAAAATAACAAAAAGGCAAAAATAATAATGATCATGAAGGGGAAGACATTGATATTCCCCTAAATTTTTACAAATGCAGACATTAATATACTGAAAACAGTAATGGAAAATGGTTATTGAGAAAAGGAAACTATCAGGAAGAAGTATGTTCTGTAATACTTAAAGAAAAGTCTTTTACACCCTTAATTAATCAGTAAATGAAGAGCCTAAAATAAACATGGAGATGGCCACAAACTGAGCTCAGCAGGAATAAAGTGAGAACTATCATTTATTCTAAGAGCTTCCATAATGAGGTACATAAGCAGCTGCATTTGTAATAATGATAAGATCAGCATTACCATGAACTGTCTCCCATGAGAAGGAGTAAAAATGATACACTATACATAGTAACGCCTGAAAAAGATACAGCAAGATAGAGAAGTTATTCTTCAAACAGCTGTTGTAGTTATCAGAGAAAAGAAGGCCTATCATGAGGTAAAAGACAGACATGGCATATGTTTTATGAAAGAACTGCAAAATTAAATGCTAACCAACTGCATTTAAGTAAAATTCCTTTCTAACACCATAGGCAATGAAAACATAAAAAACAAAATCACTAAAGGGACTTTTGTTAAAAGAGAAAGGAAAGAGAATATAGTAGTTTGTGTGTGTGTGTGTGTGTGTGTGTGTGTGTGTGTGTGTGTGTGTGTGTGTGTGTGTATGTGTGTTCATGTATGGGTGCATGCAAGTGTATATGCTTACATGTGTGTGTGTCTCTGTGTAGGTAAATATGCTGTATGTTGTATGTGCATGCACGAGTATATGCAAATGTGCATGCATGTGTGCATGTGTGAATACATGTGCATTTGTGTGTGTGTGTGTGTGCGTGCGTGCGTGCATGTGTGTGTGTGTGTGTGTGCGTGCATGCGTGCGTGTGTGTGTGTGTGTGTGTGTGTGTGTGTGTGTGTGTGTGTGTGTGTGTGTGTGTGTGTAATTCACAGATGAATCTTCCTTATGTACCAACAGTAACTATGCCCAGATTGAGTATAGCAAGCACTGTGATCCTTATTTCAAAGGGATGATCTGCAGGGATTAAAAGTGAATACTTTATTTATTATTTATTTATTTATTGTCATTTGTTAACCGGGTTGGTCCAACTCAGCCAAGGGCCCATTTTCAGTGGAGACCTGAGGAGAAAAGTTTCAGATGCAGTTACAGTCAATCAAGAAAAAACCAAAAAAATACAATTTAAATCAACTATAGAATACATTTGTACAACTAGATCAAAGAAATCAATCACAATAAAAGTAAGGATGTCAGAAAGATTTTATACTGCATAAGAAAAATAAGGGGTAAATGTGGCAGGTGTTCATAGACGTTAACTGATGCATGCTGCTCATGTGACAGCCACCTTGCATTATGTCACACAGTGAAAAGCTAATTTATTTGGGACATGATTTTAATAAAACACCATTGAACTCACTGGATGCCACAGTGCAGTACTATACTCTCCCAAAAACACTTTGGCAGTTCCTGGCAGAAGTGAATATTTTTGAATCTGTTTTTTGATGACATGACTCTGGTCTTTGATGAAATTAAACCCCAGGGAAAAGGACTCCATGGGTACTCCAATGTCTGTTACCCACTACTCCCCCTCCCCCACCCTCGCCTTGCCACACCATTCAGATTACATTTTTTTAGTTTTCTCATACTTTATTGTACTCTTCAAATGTTCTTTCATTCTTTGAATAAGTCATAACTGGCCAAGACCGCACCATAATAAATGAGCAGGAAATAATCAAATTAAACTGGAGTGCCCAGTCATCCTAAAGCCATTGGGGTCTAGATGATCTGAGTCATATTTTTAGAGCTTTTTTCAAACCTTTTGAACAAAAGATGGTCTGAACAAAATGTGGCTAACGAAATAAACTCCTTCTTTCTGTTCATTTTCTTCCTGTATCCTTTCACCACTCCCCAAATGGCCAAAACTGCACTGTAATAACTGTAGAGAAAATAACCTGCTCAAGCCTCAGAAGCCATTGGTTACTACATGTGTTTGTTACAGTTATGGTTACTACAGGTGTTTGTTACAGTTATGGTTACTACATGTGTTTGTTACAGTAATGGTTACTACATGTGTTTGTTACAGTTATGGTTACTACAGGTGTTTGTTACAGTTATGGCTACTACAGGTGTTTGTTACAGTCATGGTTACTACATGTGTTTGTTACAGTTATGGTTACTTCAGGTGTTTGTTACAGTTATGATTACTACAGGTTTTTGTTACAGTTATGGTTACTACAGGTTTTTGTTACAGTTATGGTTACTACAGGTGTTTGTTACAGTTATGGTTACTGCAGGTTTTTGTTACAGTTATGGTTACTACAGGTGTTTGTTACAGTTATGATTACTACAGGTTTTTGTTACAGTTATGGTTACTACAGGTTTTTGTTACAGTCATGGTTACTACAGGTGTTTGTTACAGTCATGGTTACTACAGGTGTTTGTTACAGTTATGGTTACTACAGGTGTTTGTTACAGTTATGGTTACTACAGGTGTTTGTTACAGTTATGGTTACTACAGGTGTTTGTTACAGTAATGGTTACTACAGGTTTTTGTTACAGTTATGGTTACTACATGTGTTTGTTACAGTTATGGTTACTACATGTGTTTGTTACAGTAATGGTTACTACAGGTGTTTGTTACAGTTATGGTTACTACAGGTGTTTGTTACAGTTATGGTTACTACAGGTGTTTGTTACAGTTATGATTACTACAGGTTTTTGTTACAGTTATGGTTACTAAAGGTGTTTGTTACAGTTATGGTTACTACAGGATTTTGTTACAGTTATGGTTAGGACAAAAATCAAAAATAAGTAAAGAAATTCAGTCTTACGTTTTTCTTTCAAAGAAATAAATTGTATCTAAAGCTTTAATGATCAAAGCTGACAGAAATGTAGCTCTCAATAAGCTGAGAAGATAAATGCTTGTAAAGTTACATGAATCATATAAGTGTCCATTTCCCTGTCAAAGGAAAAAAAGATAGTCACCTACTATGTATCCCTCTGATGATAGATTGTAATGAAACTGAATGAATACATGGTCTTAGTCATATATTTCACCTTGCTGTTGTCACCAGTCATACAGCTTAACTCTTCAACTCCAAAAGACAGCTCCCTTCTGGGTATCCATCTGACAACCACATTTTAACTTGTTGATCTTGGAGCTCCCAATTTAGCCACCTGTATACACTTCTGATGTGTAATTGTGAGAAAACTAAAAAAAAAATGATTGCAGTCATATATTCCAGCCTGTTGTTAATAGACAATACACAGCCCATGCTGTAGTGATACTCTCTGCATACCTCTAAGGTCTGTGTGAAAAGTTAAAGAAATAATGGCCAGACTGTCGTAGACCTATATAACCTATAGTGACCTTTTTTTGCATACCTCTGTGGTTTAACTATGAGGAAAACCAGAGAAATAATGCATAATGTCAACACTTTCTCCATTGCCAAACAAATTATAATGACCTTCCATACACACCTCTTTGGTTTGATGTGAGGAGAACTTAAGAAATAATAATCGCACAGTTGCCAGCCCCACACCACACCCCAAACACAAGCTATAGCAACCTTCTGTGCACACCTCTGAGCAGAGCCAATTGTAAAAGAGGTGAGTATAGTGCAGAAGCCTGTGTCAAAATCCATTTCTACAACCTGATGTGTGGAGGCTGCCAGGATCTAGATGTTCTGTGATACATTTTATGTCTTATTTTTGAAAGATAATGACTTTTAGTGCATGGATCACAGTGAGTATACTCTGAATTTGGTGAGAAGGCATGGTAAGCATCATTCTGAGATCTGAAATGTTCATAACAAGCTTTTATTAAATACCTTTCACTATTGTTAAGCTCTAGTCATACACTGGAGCATTATTAACAATGAGTGGTCACCACAAAAGAGCACTAGGACACTGTTAAACACTTCATTTCAACTATTTTAAAGTCTGACTGAGGTGTTTAACAGCTTCCCAACACTCATCTATGGTGGTTGCTTTGTGTGGCAACAATACGTGTGTTACAGCACTACCGTTCTTTTTCTCCCTCTCCACCTTTTGAGGTTATGGTAACTGGATTATGTACCATGCAGGTGCAACATCAGCTTCATTTGTAATTTTCTATGAAATTTCTGTGCTATATTACTCTATATAAATCTTCTGTTACAGATATGTTTCTCTTATGGCAGTAGACAGTTAAACAAATGTTCTTTTAGCTAACTAAGTGCCCCTTTTGCCTTATGTGCCCCCCCCTTCAGAAGCTTCTGACACCCCTGATGCAGCCCATCATGTAATTTCAGATGCATACCTCTTAACCATATGTTACCATTAAAATCTCCACTACTTACCACAACCAAATTGAATGAATACAGCCTTTTGGCCATTTTCACATCCACAAGGTCCATCAATCTCTCAGCACATAGATACCTTTCCAGTGTGGAAATACTGACCGACTTTGACTGGGGCATGGCCAGTGGTGACCAGTTTGCCATATGACTGATATCTAATTACATTGTGGTTATATGAAAATGGGCATAAAATATCATAATGTTAGTAATACACACACACACACACACACACACACACACACACACACACACACACACACACACATATATATATATACACACACACACACACACATACACACACACACACACACACACACACACACACACACACACATCCACGCACACACACACAGACACACACACACACACACACACACACACACACACACATATATATATATATATATATATATATATATATATATATATATATATACAAACACACACACACACACACACACACACACACACACACACACACATATGCATAAACTAAACAAATTAGAGACTGTAAGGGAGGGCTGCCCTCATGCCCTTTTAACCCCCTCCTCCAGCTTAAGCAATAGTTATTAACTAGCTGTTAAGCCTTTTTAAAGACTAGTCACTGCCTGTGCTAACAAAATCTGATTATTTTTAGCTTGTGTTTTTTAGCAGTGATAAGGCATTGGTGAGACACTACTTCCCAGACCCAGCCTGTTTACTTTAAACATATGTTTCAGTATCCAATTTTTTATTTTCAGTGGTTAGAAAACTTGCTAAGATGTGGTTGTTAATCAAATGTATGTTAGCAGTGAAGCAGCAAAGCTGCAGAACAGCCAGTTGTAGAAATTAGATCATAAAAAGGTCATCAGTAATGTATCAGAGAAGTCCAAAATAAACATAGCAGGTAGAGTCAGCAGTGACTCAAATCAAATTAAATGGCTAGAACAGGCTAACAATTACATCCTGACCTAGCTGTATTACGGTAAGGCAATTCATGTAAGACCTTAAAGTGAACACTAGAACAAAAACTGATCTGTAATTAATTGAATCAGTTGATACAAAAGGAATGACAGTAACATAAGCTTATTGCTAATGAATAACACATATTTGACACTGACAAACTGAAATCACTAATTAAGTAAATTACAACTAAGAAAGATCAAACTATTTATGGCAAACTGTAGTATCAATTGAAATTAATATTAATTGTCAAAACACAGTGAAGAATAGGTCTTATTGACTAAATAATGCTTTAGCCATCGGGGTACAGCATAATTTGACTGAGGTAAAAAAAAAATAATAATAATATAAGCAGTCATCTAATCATATTATGCTTTATCACAGAATCAGCTGACAAATGCACAGATAGTACTATAGGGTGCAGCAAGGACTGATCAAGATTACATTACTGACAGTCCAACCCCATGGTAGAGAAGGATAAAGCCCTACCTGCACCCCACATAATCCAAATCTGACTAATGGCACAAATACTGGAGGAGCTGCGTGGGATAGGCTAGGAGTGAGTGAATGATGCTGGTTCACTCATTGTGGGTGAAGAGAGGGAGACAACTTGATAAAGCCCTACCTGCACCCCACATAATCCAAATTCGACTAATGGCACAAATACTGGAGGAGCTGCGTGGGATAGGCTAGGAGTGAGTGAATGATGCTGGTTCACTCATTGTGGGTGAAGAAAGGGAGACAACTTGGCTCTCTGCACTGGCAACACCTTTAGGTACACTGGTGTATCACCTGCAGCATGAAAAGCCCAGTGTACCTACACTACAAACAAGGTACTGCTTGGTTGGAAGGATGCTCACATGTGGAAGTGTGCTTGCATCTCCAGAAGTACTATACTGGAGCTTACAGGCCACCGTGCAGATGGGGACAGGATTGTCTACTGTTTCTGTAGACTCACCACTCCTTATTATCTGACTCTTACCTCCACTTGCAAATAAATATGCCAGAGGGCTCCTGCTCTAATGGAGGAACAAATGGGTCAACTGTGATCCTGTAAACCTTCTCCCTGCTAAAAACGGATTATATTACAGATCACACAGTGCAGCAAACATCAGTAAGCACAGACTAGCCACAAAGAATGGTTGCAGTTTATGAGATCAAATCCTTACCATGCTGAATGTTCTTTTTTTGTGGTACTGCTGGCTGCTGTGTATGTGTAAGATTGTGGTGCAGTGGGGACTAGAAATTTGTCCTTTCACTACTGTTCTTTGATCTTGGAGTTAGTATATGTAACTAATAAGCGGTATTAAGTGCAGGAAGCTTGCTCCTGCATAAAATAGTGTTTTTTGTCATTTTGTGATTCAATGCAAAAATATCCATGTTCAATTGTTTGCTTTTACGAGCATTGACTTTTTCATTAGATAATTGAAATGTAAAGATTATAAGACAGCTGCACACAGTGATTACAGTTCCCAGAGGATCATGGCACCAAGTGGCATACACAGTTATGTTTCAGATGTAGACCTATACAAAGTGCAGGAAACAAGTACCAGAGAAACTCTTAAGGAATGGGGTAAAGGTGAAAAGTGGTGCAACTGCAGAGACAAAAGCAAGAACTGGGAAGTGAACTAGAGCCTAAAGTAGACAGAACCTGGTTGCTAGCTTTATTTTCATTCCTTAGTGGCTTCAGGTTGGATGACAGATCTTGGTACCAAGTTAAAAGCTGAATATTGAAGCTGCCTGATAAGTCTGTTAGGATACAAGATGGTGCTGAAATCTAAGTTCAGATTTAAAATTGACAGCAAGGCTGTCAACTGGCCAGTATTTGCTCTTGTCATTCAAACTGGTCAATCAAGTCATTCTGGAGTGGAAGAACATGAGCAGGAAATGCAGATAATCATGCCACAAAATATGCTCAGCAAACTGCTTGCTCTAGCAGCATTTTCTGATCAGCACAATACCTGCCCAGATTTTAAGTTTTTAATTACTTAGTTTTGTGATCAACACTGTGCATTTGCATGGAATTGATATATTTATTTATTTTAATTTGGTTCTGTGTCTCACCAGTGAGGTATACCTCACCATTTGGGAACTGCTGCACACAGACAATTCCCTGTGACCACCACGGATTTGTTGTTACTGTGAAGCCACTTCAAGCAAAGTTTTGTCTCACCCTGTCCTCTTGAGCATTTGTGAGAAAGTGAATCCCTGCCTTCATGACATTCTAGCTCATAACTTAGCTGCTACAAGCTGGGATGGAATGAAGCCAAGATTGTCATCCTCAGAAATGCTCAAGAGTTTGAGGTATTCCTCTTTTGCCTTCTCCTGTAATATAATGCATGGTACAACAGTCCCATCTGCCATCCCTTCCAATGCCCTTCTGTGTGTGTCTGTGTGTGTGCGTGGGTGTGTGTGTGTGTGTGTGTGTGTGTGTGTGTGTGTGTGTGTGTGTGCGTGTGCGTGTGCGTGTGCGTGTGCGTGTGCGTGTGTGTGTGTGTGTGTGTGTTTCCATGTGTTTGTGTATGTGTATGTTTGCATTTATATCCACATGAAACAAAAATAAATGTATTCTCATGAACAAACTTTCATTTGATTCCATTGAGACATCATCAGTGTAGAATGGCACAGCTAACATCACTGGTGAGATGCATGCAAGCCATTAATAGTCAATGCATGTATACATTTCACAGGTAAATAATGATAATAGAATTTCTATCAAGGATAATAATAAACAAGTATATGTACATTATACCATATGTTATGTTTTAAGAGCAGGCAGCTGAGTTAAAGAAAGACTGTATGCACAGTGAATAAGAGGTGAGCTGTTACACACTGTTTTACTAGAGGGGGCAGGGAGAGTAAGATGATGTATTCTATCTCAAGGTAGGAATATTTAGCTTGCTGTTGAAAGTAGGTTCTACCCTGTAATTTGCATGACTATAAATCACACAACTGTGCAGCGAGCACCTGCCACCTGTGACACAGCATAGGATGGATACTAGAAGAACCATATACAGGCACTAGCAGACAGTGAAAGGACACACACAAACTGCAAGCGCACACACATACACAAACACACACACACACACACACACACACACACACACACACACACACACACACACGCGCACGTGCAGATGCACATACACAGACATACACACGCGCGCACGTGCGCACACACACACACACACACGCATGCACGTACACAGCCATAACACATGCACGCATGTGCGCGCGCGCACACACACACACACACACACACACACTCTGCATGGACAAACACACACACACACACACACACAGGCAAACAAGTACATACTAATTAACATATAGAGCACAGTAGCTACGGAAGGCAGTAAACACAACACTGACCAAAGCACAGAGTAAACCGCTGCTTCATAAACATTAAAAACTCGGGTTTATTGTGATACAAATACAGGACGTGGTCCAATCCTGCACCCTTAATATACTAAAAAGAGCGCCAAAAAATGAATAAACCATTAAAGGTACACCACAACAATATATGGGCATGCAACATACTGGGAATACTTATTCTAAAATAGATTAGCCACAATAAAATGTGGACATCTAAAACACATATAAAGTATAAATAAAAATATGTATATAAACAAAAATTGCATATATTCATACTGTTATAAACATAAAATGCTTGTCAATAAATCCTCTCATAAACAATAACACCAACACATATAATTTATATATAAAAAATATATACATAAAAAATCTATATATAGAAAATAAATATATAAAAACATACAAAGAAATCCAAGCACAACCAATATGTTTCACTTCAATCTCCTGGATTTCAGAAAAGGTCTCAACGGTACCTTCTCATTCAGCCCAGGAAATACATCTGCCCTAAGCCTGACAATCCATCTAGACTCAGCACTTTTAGTCCTACCCCTCACATTCCCCCCTAAAACTAGTGTATATAACATCTAGCACTTTAAAATGAAAGGAATGCTTGGAATCATTGGACAAAACATGTTTAGAAAGGGCATTAACAGTAGAATAAATCCTAATCTGGTAAAGGTGTTCCCTTATTCTGTCCCTCAGCCTCCTGTCTGCCTTGCCTACGTAAAACGGGGCACAAGCTCCACAGGAGGCTAGATAAACAACATGTGTAGAATTGCAACTGGCATGAACTCTAACCTCATGGTTAGTGCCATAGACAGGGTGATAAAAATGAACATCAGTATCAATACAGCAGTAGTAATTACAACTACCACAAGGTACAGTGCCAACATCCCTGTCACCTCCACTATCTATAGTAGGATAACACAACAATTTCTTTAAGTTCAGTCTATTCTTATAAACAAAACTTGGGTCAACACCCACAACATCCCTCACATTTGGGTCTAATGTTAGCACACCCCAGTGTGATCTAAGCACATCTTTCAACCTACCCACATCCTTAGTATAGTACAAGGGCACTCTGAAACCATAATCTCTTCTCTCAACTAAAACACCCTGACAGAGACCTTCATGGCTCTCTGCAATCTCAGAGAAATAAGGCCCAGCAGCATGTTCCCTCAAATTTGTGAGGTCTTCCAATCCTCTCTCTATATCAGAAATCTGATATTCTCTGTTTTTAAACTTCTCACACAAATCCCGAACATATGCCTCAAAACCATCCTGACTGGGATTATACCGTGACGTCCTGTAAAGCTGACCCCTCACTATGTTACCAAACATGTAGCCTGGGTGCATGCTACGCCTATGAAGATAGGCATTGTGTTGACACTCCTTTCTATACACTCCTGTGTTCAATAAGCCACATTTCAACCTTTGAACATATACATCCAAAAAGGAAATCCAGTCCTCGGAAACCCCATAACTAAACTTCAAATAGTGTGTCAAACCATTAACCCTCCCCAAAAAGAGGAACAGCTCATCCTTCATACCCCTCCAAATAGAAAACACATCGTCAACAAAACACCTGTAAAACATAACATTCCTCGAAAAACCATCTATACCAAATAAAAACTTGGTCTCCCAAGCACATAAAAAGGTTGGCATAGCTATTGGCACAAGAAGTGCCCATAGCCATGCCATCCATCTGCAAATAACACTGTGAACCAAAACAGAAGATGTTGTTCTCTAATATGACCTCCAAAAACAAAGCTAACAGATCCACAGCATCACTACTCAATTCAGATCTGTCCTTCAAATAATCAGACACTAACTGCACCACCATCTCTGCTTGGTATCATAGTGAAAAGAGACTGAACGCCCATCGTAACTAAAAAATATGGGAGGTCAACAGGAATAAATTTCACAGATTCATACAAATTCAATAAAAACTGCTTCATATCCCTTAGGATATAAGCATTGGCATCAACCAACAAATGCAACAACCTCTCCACAAACAATGAAAACGGTTCTGAGATCCACCCTCTGCCTTCAACAATAGGCCTCATCGGTGGACGCACACTATCCTTATGGATCTTGGGGAGCTCTTGTATCATAGGCAGGAGATCACTAACAAACAAATAGTCAGACAGCTCATTCGTAATAGCATTAATTTTAACCAAATCATCCAAAACCATCTTTATCCTTTGCAGATGTACATCCACCATGTTGTGCTCTACTAAACGATAGAACCTCTGGTCCGATAACATGGACCTCATAGACTCATTATAAAACTCAGAGTCCATAACTACCAGGGCACCTCCCCTTGTTGGCAGGTCTGATGACAAGGGAGGCATCACTCCTCAACTGTTGTAAAGTTGTGCATAAGTTAAATTACCCTTTCAATTATTGGACCTGCCCACTCTCTTTTCCATATCATATAAGTCATTCTCAACTAATTTGCTAAAGGCAGCTACCAACGGTGGTATCCCTGGCATATACACACTAGGCTTCTTAAATGATTTCCTATCAAATACCTGCACTGTGTCCTTGAACTCCAATATAAAGCACCAATTCCTAATGAATAATTTAAACTGTACCAAGCTACACAATGGATGTATACATGGGTTAGGGTTTAGCCTTAAATATTTTTCCAGTGTAGTGTTATGTGATGTAGAGTATGAGACAGCTTATCAGATGAAGTTGGAAATTTTAATTAGTAAGCTGGGGAGATTCTTACTCTATATTCTTATAATGAATGCACAAAAAGATGGTATGTAGTGTAGGTTAGTCCCAAGCAGGCTGTCAGTAACAGAATTAAAACTTTGCAGTCTTTCTTTTAGATATAACTGGATGTTTGTTGGGTTCCAGGTACTGGATGATATGGATAAAGTGTGGGCTAACTATGCATTTTGGTTATGCACTAAACGCAGTGTAAAAGGCTTAACATTAAATTTAGGAAGTTTGTTTAGTAGGAGTTATGTCAGGAGGTGTCTTGATAATGTACTTCAATCATTAGGGTGGGACTGATAGAGTGATCAGGGTTGGCTCCCCTGCAACTGCTCACAGTCTCAATCGGGGGCCATCTCCATATTTAGTTACATGTACAGTAAATATCCTGGTCCTTGAAATCACTATCCCAGAAGCTGTATAAGACAGACATAGTCTTGCAGCTTATGCGTGTTATGAGTATTTCAGGTGTTGTCTCACTCTTGGGATGAAAGTTTGGACAAATTGCTTAACCTTTAGGGTTTATAAGCAAAACACTATCAAAAAAGTCCCTTCATATCATTAGAATCATGCTATGTCCAGTCTACACTCTGAAGTCTTCTCTGCATAAAGGACTAACCCATAATTATAAGTACTCAGGATCTGGTTTAAGGTCCAGTTGATTATGCGGCAAGCAGTGAAGTTATGTGTAGGTAGAAGGAAGGCAGTCATTTGGCCAAAGTTAATGGTGGGAACAAGTTAGCAAAAACTGCTGCCTTATATAGGTTCATAGGTTCATACTAGGCTATCTGCCCTAGGGCATTTATAAGCCTAGCCAGAGTGTGTGTGGCTTTCACCACCCCTTAGGATGAGAATACTATACCCATTAGGTTGCTGTGCCTCTGTCCAGCAGTGACATAGAGATGATTCCCGGGGTAAACCTACGATCTCCCATCCACTCGTCAAGATTTCTCTTGAACAGAGTCAGTGAGGGGCTCTGCCTCACATGGACTGGGATTCTGTTCCATAGTGTAGAGAGTCTCTGGGTGATGAATCTGTCCCTCCATCACATCCTATTTATATCTGTTTTGAGGTTTAAGTCTCTTGCTCTCGTGGCTCTGGTGGATTTGGATTTTTTGAGGTGGAGCATGTCCATTAATTCCGGGTTGGACATGGCCTTGTATGTCAGGCACAGATCACCTCTGAGCTGACGGTATGCGACTGAATAGAGCTGGAGTTTCTTCAGTCGGGCACCGTATGACATATGTTTGAGCCCCTTTATCCTTTTGGTGAGGAACTTTTGGGGTCTTTCCAACTGCTGCAGGTGTCGGGTAAGGTACATTCTGAATGGGGCGTTGTACTCAATCATTGATCTGATAAGTGAAGAGTACAGGGGTACAATGACCTCTCCTGATCTGGATGTGAATCCCTTCATGATCAGGTGGGCAATGTAGAAGGTCTTCCTAACCACTTTGGCAATGTGAGTGTCAAAAGAGAGGTTACTGTCAACTTGGGTCCCCAGGTCCCTGATAACTTCTTCCGTGTTTAATGGATTACCACCTATGTGGTAATTAGGGGTTACCTTGTTTTTCCCAAAGGGTATGACTATACATTTTTTGGCATTTAGCTTAAGGCCATGGCTCTGGCACCAGTTATCCATTTCTATGAGACCTCGCTGGAGGATGTCTGTGTCTGATGGAGTGTCAGTTATGGTGCCCAGTTTGCAGTCATCTGCAAATTTTGTCAGCCACAATCCCCCTATGCTTGCCTGCACTTCAGAAAAATAAATGCCGAACAAGAGGGGGCCCAGGACTGAGCCCCGTGGGGCACCGCTCGTGACCGGCTTAGAGTCTGACATGGCACCAGCAACTCTAACCCTGTGTGTTCTGTCCTTGAGCCAGTTTGCAACCCATCTTGTGACATATGGGTTTACATCTAAGCTGGTGAGCTTTTCTATGATGCCCGAGTGGGGTATTGTGTCGAACGCTTTTGCTAGGTCAAGGTAGGCTGTGTGAACTGCCTTACCCTCATCAATGGCCTTAGTGACTGTTTCGAAAAAGTCGACCAAGTTCAAGAGGCAGGATCTGCCCTTGACAAAGCCAAATTGGGTAGGATCCAGTGTCTGTAGGTCCCCAATGTCTTTATTTATGAGTTCCATTATGATCCTCTCCATAGCTTTGCAGACAAGGCTCGTCAAGCTTATGGGGCGGTAATTTCCAGGGTCCGTAGAAGCACCGCCTTTGTGGAGTGGGACCACAGTTGCCGTACGCCATTCTTTGGGTACGTATCCTGTAGTAAGGCTAAGATTAAACAGCAGCCTTATGCGTGGGTTTAGTTCCTCATTGAGTTCGTGTAGCACACAGCCGGGGACACCGTCCAGTCCCATTGATGCTGTGTTTTTTGCTTTAGAGAGAGCAGCTCTCACCTGGGCATCTGAGATGTTTGGGAGGCTAGACTCTGGTGGGATAGATATTTCTCCTTTTGGGGGGGAGGGAGGGGAGAAATTTGCACTGAACCTGTCTGCCAGTATGTTGGCAATGTCTGTGGGTTCAGTGATTTTTTTATCATTTTGGACTAATTCTGAGCATATCTGGGAGTTTCCACCCAGGTTTCTAACATAGCTAAAGAAGGCCTTATGATTGTCTTTTGTGTCATTAGCGATTTTTCTCTCAAAGTTGGCCTTGGATGATTTTATGAGTGATCGTAGTTTTTTGGTAGTATTGATCAGAGATGCCTTCCCTTTTAGGGATTTTGCTCTGTCATGTAGTAGCTTTCTCCTCTTGTTGTAGAGTTTGTTTATGGCTGGGGTCCACCAGACCGGGCGCCTGCCTTTGGTGGAAAGGGTCTTGATTTTATTAGGGATTGCTTGATCTATACATTCCTGGAGGTGCTCGTAGAAGGCATTTATAAGGGTTTCAGCAGCGTGGGTTGTGGTTTCCACTGGCTCGGGGGCCTTGAAGGATACCACTCCAGTCTTAAGAAGTGTGAAGTTTGCTTTTGAGAAGTTCTTCACTGTGGTCTTTTTTGCTGGGGGTGGGGGCGGGATGTGGATCTCCAATGAGATTAATTTATGATCTGATCTCACCAATGAGGGATATACTTCTGGTGTGGAGCATTTTGTCCCCATGTTTGTGATGATCAGGTCTAGTATATTTTCTCCTCTTGTGGGAATGGTGACTAGTTGTTCCATAGCATTTGAGTTTATGAACTCCAGGAACCTTTGGGCTAGGGTGTTGGGGCTTGAGTAATGTTTGAAGAAGTAAGATATCCAGGTGTCAAACCAAAGTGCAGAAAGAAAGTTTTATTTTTCAGCTCCACCAGTAAAAAGCATTAAAAGCATACAATAAATCCAATATCTCATCAAGCGCTTTCACCCGGGCCCTCCCAGGCTTTATCAAGACATTTAATTCATTTCCAGCAACTTCTTTTATACTGTTTTATCCTACTTAATTACTTAATTAATAGTCAATTAATTGTAAGATTACATTACATTTAAAGCCAAAGGGTTGTTCTTTATGTCTGATACAACCTGTTAATATTAGTTAATTTTTTGTTTGTTGTATCTTAACCTATCTTTTATTCATATTGGTATTAAATGCATATCCATAAATAAACCTTAAACATCCATATAATTGTACTTAAAAAATTCTGTTAAAAATCATACATTTTAAAAATCATCCATTTTTAAAAATATATGGATATTAGAAACATATTATGCAGTGTTTATGTCTTGCCTTATGATGGCAATAAATATGATTATTTCTAAACCCCTAAATGGCAAATTACCCTACATATACAACAAAAAATTGTACATATAAAAATACTTATTGTGCTAAATCATTGATACATTTTGTGTTGGTAATGTGCCATTTTTTACATCTGCAGAATTAATTATACTGCAAGCCCCTTTTCACAAAACCTTGGTATAAAATATTTACAAAAGTACAAGTGTGTATACCCAAAAACTGGTGGAGGTATACATCTGTCCGCACCTTCTTTGGTTCTTCTTCTATCCCACTAAAGGCAGACATACTCTTTTTTCACACTTTACAACTATGTTGTATTCAGGCCAAGCTTGTAGTTGTCTTAGTAAACTCCATGTTTCACTGCCCATAATACAGCCACGAACCCAACCTTTGTGCCTTTTCATTAAGTATTAATCGTTTTTTACATGGTAATGCTTCTATAGTACATTGTACAATTTATTCTTTTATAGCTTGGCCCTTCTAATTTTTAACAGGCTGCCAATACTAATAGCTCCATTTAGCCCTGGGGTTTTGGCCGCATCTAATCTTACCTGCCAAAGCAGTTCCTTAAATTCTAATGATGTTTCCCAATCACCTCCTCTGGGGTTGATATTTGCCTGTTCTAGTATGATAAATTCTATCTTCATTCTTTCACATACTAAGGAGTGTTTATAGAAGGCATTTGCTTCTTTACTTCTGCTAATATCATAAAGGTGTTCGTATATCCGTTTAGCAAGTGTTCTCTCTGTCTTTCCAATATAAAAACTTTGACAACACTGACACAAGCCAAGATAAACTACTCCTTTGGCCTTACAATTAAAGTACCCAGGAGATTTTATGTATGTTTTCCTTGACTTCAGATAGAACCCTTTTTTGTTCATAATATAAGGGCACTGTTTGCAACTATTGCATTTAAACGTCCCAACCCTTTGGGTCGTTGAACCTTGCCCTACCTCTGTGTTTGTCTCTAGCAATTCTTTCAAGTTTTTATTACGCCTTCTAATAAACTGTGGTTTACCCCCAAGCAGTTTTTTGTGTTCTTCATTCATAATAACTATAGGCCAGTATTTGTTAATTGCCCTTTCTACCGCTGCACTTTCATTGCAATTTGTGTGAACAAAAAGACATTCACTCTCTTTTGCTTCATTGTCCGTTTTTTTACTTTTATATCCACGCTCTTCACCCAATAAAGGAAAGTAATTCTCTTTTCTTTGACCTCTCACTTCTTCCATTACTCCTTCTATGAACTGTTTTGGTTAACCCCTTTCTTGGAATAATTTCATTAGAAACAAGCATTCATTGTTAAACCAAGTTTCATCACTGCATATTCTTGCTGCTCTAATCAACTGTCCTTTTATAATTCCTTTCCTTTGGTATAAAGGGTGGTTACTGTTGTAATGTAAAAACATGTTTGAATAGCTATCCTTACGGTGAATCTTGGACATGAAGCAATTGTTCTCCTTGTTCTTCCACAAATCAACATCTAAGTACTGTAAATTATCAGTTTTGATGTTACATGTGAATTTAAGGAAATTAGTACTGTTATTAATGTATTCCATGAATTGCTCACATTCTCGCTTGCTGCCCTTCCAAAAAATACATATATCATCCAAGTAACGTCGATAATGTGTTAGGTGCTCTACCCATTCCGTGTTAAATATATATTTAGATTCCCAATAGGCTAACACAATGTTCGCATACGCAGAGGCACAAGGGGTCCCCATGGCTACTCCTCTTTTTTGCCTAAATATTTCTCCACAAAAATATACAAAATTATTTTTCAAAATAATTTCCATGAATTCCACAAGTAGTGCTATTATTTTACCACCTAACTTGGAATTTTCAGCTAACATTTCGTTAAACCATTCCAAGCCTATCTCATGAGGGATGCTTGGAAATAGTTCAACTACAACCACTGTAACCATAAAATTGGTTTCATCAAAAAATTCTTTCTTAACACTCATGAAATTCCCAAGAATCCTTACATAGAAATTTTAAAGTAGTTGTATACTTTTTTAGTATTGCATCCACAAATTTTCCTAGTGGTTCGGTGATTCCCTTGGCCCCAGCTACAATAGGTCTAAATGTCAATGGTTGTAGCCCTTTGTGCACCTTGGGAATCCCAAAAATAATAGGGGTAACTGGTTTGGGGACCACTAAATAATTAAACAATTGTTCGTTTATTGCTCCTTGGTACAAGTTGTCTTCTAGCCTATACTTAATTTTAGCGTATGCAACATTTCTTTCGTTAATGGATACCTGATTGTATTGTTCATTGTTGTGTAAATGGGAATGTAGGGCAGCTATGTAGTCATGTTGATACATTAATACTACCCCCCCCCCCTTTATCAGTTTTCATCACCCTGATACCTTCACTGTTTAATTTCTTAATC
Organism: Protopterus annectens; assembly: GCF_019279795.1. NCBI lineage: Eukaryota > Metazoa > Chordata > Ceratodontiformes > Protopteridae > Protopterus > Protopterus annectens. The sequence goes on from NC_056736.1 coordinate 536,757,741, forward strand.
AGCTGGTAGGATTCCTCAGAGAAGTTGTTATTTGTTAAATTCTTCCCCATACTCATATTCCGGATTTCAGTTTCTACTAGGTCTTCAAATGTTTTAATAACCGGGTGAAGTGGGGGGTTCCATGTACTTTTTCTATACAACTCATTGCTGTTTAATGCTTTACCTTTCAAATTCACTGCTAAATTAAGTCGCCTTGTGTAAAGTTTCAAATCTAGTATTGTGTTAGGTACATTAATGGTAGTATGTGGCACAAAGTGAAGTCCTTTGGTAAAAACTTCAAAGAATACACTACTAATCTCACTTTCTGTGTAGTTAAAGATAGAGAAATTTCCTTCTTTCACTACATTACAGCCTCGGTTATGTGTAACTCCTTTGTCAGTTGTTGGATAATCTACTTCATCATTCTCTACCTCCTTGGGGGATTCCATCTTCTGGTAGGTGCACTCCCCTTCCTGTTCATCTGCCTCCCCTGGCCATATTGAAAATCCTGTTGTACTGCCCTAATCTGATTCGGTGGCAAATTTTGTTTTTGTGCCAGCCTCTCACTCCTCCTGGGTCCTTGGTCCTCCCCCCCTTCATTAAACACATTGTCATGTTCATTGTCACCATTGCTGTTAAAATTCTGATCTTTTCCCCATCTACTTCTTCCATAAAACTTATATGCCTGTCCTGTACTGTATTCGTGTAAATCACGCTCCAACTTTTTTATTTTCCTATTAACAATCCTAACACAATGATTGTCAATTTCATTAAATGTGGTATCATAATCTTTTTTTACACTGCTAAACATTGAATCTTTAACCATATTGTTGTTTAATACATTCACTTCATCAAGCAACAGTGAGGCTTTAGCCTCGTAATCCTTTATCATTAACCCTAACATTTCTAGTCCCGTTCTATTGAACAGGGCTATTAATTCTTCATGTAATTTGCTGCCAGGGACAGCATTGTTAGGAAATTTCACAATACGTAGTCCCTTCGGGACCCTTTCCACATTTAAGCATTCAGTAAGATAATCAATTTCTAATTTGGTTGATTTATATGAGTACAGTTTATTACTAAACTCTTTGAGTCTTGCTTCCAAGTTATTATTTAAAGTTTCACTATTGCAAACAGTACCTTGACCAAAGGAAAAACCTTTGTTAGTCCATTTGTTGAAGTTAAAACCTCCATCAGGTACAGCGGAACTGAGTTGGATGTTTCCTCGTTTGCTTCTTACTTGCTGCGCGGTTCCACGCTCCGCATTAGTGTTAGCATTAATGTTAGTGTCCGTTTCGGCATTTTGTTCAGTTCCATTTGCTGTTTTTGGGGAAATTACACCACTTGCTACCAATAGTTGCTCCTGGTTAGCTGGTATTCCTCTAGTGTCTTGGGAACCGTTGTTGGTAAGTAGACCCGTAAGTTGAGAGAGCAGGCACATCACCTGCCTGAATTCGCGTCGCGTTACAGGGACGTCATCAGTATCTTACAATTAATTGACTATTAATTAAGTAATTAAGTAGGATAAAACAGTATAAAAGAAGTTGCTGGAAATGAATTAAATGTCTTGATAAAGCCTGGGAGGGCCCGGGTGAAAGCGCTTGACGAGATATTGGATTTATTGTATGCTTTTAATGCTTTTTACTGGTGGAGCTGAAAAATAAAACTTTCTTTCTGCACTTTGGTTTGACACCTGGATATCTTACTTCTTCAAATTTACCAGTTGGTGCTGTTCCTACAAGGAGTTGTGCTTGAGTAATGTTCCCAGTCTATGTTTGGGTAGTTGAAGTTACCCAATATGATGGTGTTTGGAGAGACATTCATACTCTCCAGTGTCTTCAGGAAGGCTGTGAGGGTTTTCTGAGTTTGAGAAGGTGGTCTGTAGCATGCTACAAACTATAGGGCAGTTTTACCTATGGTTAATTGCACCTGGATGGTCTCCGATGCTTCATGCGTTGCCACTAACCTGGAGGTGTGGGTATCCTTTATGAATATGGATACTCCCCCTCCTTTTGTGGTTCGGTCCAGATTTTGGGGCCAGAACGCATGATATGAGGTATAAGCTGATAGTGCTGGGGTGCTCTCAGGAGCCTTGAACCAGGTTTCAGTCACAGCACAGACATCAATGTTCTCCATACTGAGGAGGGCTTCGAGGGCATGCATCTTGAGGTTTAGACTTCTGGCACTGAGCAGTATTACCCTTAGTTTTTCTCCATTTTTGTTTTCTAGGGCGGTAGGTTTATCATTTGAGCCTTGCCTAAAAAAGGCACTATGGGGGTGGCAAGAGCCTTTGCCAATATCCGGAAGCCCAGGGGTGACAGGTGCAAGCCATCCCTTGCGAAGCAGCGTGGCTTGTCAAGCATGTCATCCCAGGTAGACAGACATTGGATCCCCTTAGAATGACACCAGTAATTAAGCCAATTATTAAAGCTGATCATTTTGTCTCTGTATTGTGGCATCATTCTTGGTGAGGGTAGGATACTGCTCAGGGTCAGGGTCATACTGGCCTGGGCTACATAATCTGAGAGCTCCTGTATGTCTCTTTTCATGTAGTCCAGGGAGGTACGTC
>NC_056736.1:536767788-536805288 GCF_019279795.1 Protopterus annectens
AGATCAAATGCAGCACATAAGGTTACTATTTACTGTATACAGTATGTACAGTATATACAATAAGGTATACACAAGGAGGGAAGGAAAATTTAAGGAACAGAGGGGAAGGTGGGAAAGATTTGAAAGAAGGGGGATATCAGGAAGACTTCAGCTGCTGACAGTGTAATATGAAGAAAATGAGGGGCTGGCATTAGGGGAATGACCTTAGGTTATGCTACCTCACAGAAGGCTTCATGATTCAAATAGTTTAAGCTGGCTATGGAGAGCTTGATATGGAGAAAATGATCATATCTTTGGTGGGAGAGATTCCCAAATGTGGCTTGAGTGTTGAGAAAATGTCAGTAGCATGAACTCTATTCCTAGTAAAGAAGTAAGATGGGGGGGTTGTGGGATTGTAATCTTGGGTTATAAGAAGTATATCTTGTAGTTATTTTGCTGACAAAAAAATAAGAAAATCTGCAGTTTTAAAAGTTTATAGGTTTGTGACACTAGGAGTAGGCTGCAGTGGCTGCACCTTTGTTTAATTGGAAGCCATTTTGCTTTTAAAGGGCATTGCAGTGATGTTCCCTTTTGGAGGCCAGGAAGCTGATTCCAATTAACTGTGGTTTAGTGAGTCAGATTTTTCTTAGAATAATTGGCTCTCAATTGGATGTCATGTTGTAGTTATGTCATTAGACTCCCTTTGTCTATGACTATTCTGATAGCTGTGAAGAGGAAGTGGGAGATTGTTTTGTACCAGAAAAGTAGGAAGTTGGAGTTGACTTTTGTTTTGATTGTAGAGCTATGACATTGAAAGTTAGATTTTGGTTAAACCAGATGATCTGGTATTTGAAGTGAATGGATGCTTCTTAATGTAGTTGGTTGGTAAGCTAAGTGATCCATTCAGTGGATTTTTTGCCTTTGGTACCAAAGATGATAGATTTTGACTTGCTGGTACTGAGTATAAGTTTATTCATGAGTAGCCAGTGAGAGAGAAAGAAAGGTCTCTCTCATGTTTTGTTTTGATGGCTACAGGGAAGGCTTGGCTCTGTAGATCATCAGTTTATCTGTATATAGGATGACAATGAGCTGTGGGAGGTCCATGGGTAGGTAACTAATAAATATTGAGAAAAGTACAAGGAATGAAATTGATCTTTGATATATTCTTTGATTAGAGGTGAGGAAGGAGAGAAGTAGGAGCTACACTGGACATTAAAATCTCTCCTGTCCAGGAAGATTCTTAACTACAGAAACGAGGTATGGCTTATTCCAGCTGAATAAGGAAATGCAATATAAGTTGGCGGTCCATCAAGTCAAAGGCGTTTGTCAACTCAGTGAAGATAGCACCTGTTGAAATTTCCTTGCTCTCTTTCCAGCACAGACTTAGAATTGTCTGCATCTCAGCTAAACTCTTCCTTTGTCTCTTCTCCTCCTAATGACCATTTGCAACAGAATTTGAAAATGAAATCTTCTACTTTCTCCAGTGTGAGTGCACATCATGCCTTTTCCTCCACGTTTATTTTGTGATCTTCTAATCTGAAATCTGCTTGCAATTGTTCATGATCATCTAAGACTGCACTTTTTTGGCTGTTGTCCTGCATCTGTTACAGTCAGCATCCTACATAATACATGATCCCCCACCTTGATACATTTCAACCAAATATTTTAGTTTGTTCATATTCTTGGTTTTTATTTTTCCCTCCTGTCTGTTACTTATATTCATGTTGTCTTTCCAGTTTTCCTACTCTTCCTATAGCGTGTTTATCATCACCATGGTAGTTCCACAGTTCTTTACCATAATATTTTCTGATTCTTTCCCCTACTATCATCTCCTGTCTAAATTCTCCCTTACCTGTTCATTATTTACCTGATGAGTGGCCAGTATTCTGTCTAACACAGACATCTTGACTTTCCTCATACTATGCCTCTTGGGCCTAATTTGCCCTTACATCACCTGATTTCATCCTTAAGCAAGTTTGGCATGTTGTAAATGCCAGAACTGCTCATCTCCACATTTCCAAAGTAGCAGTACAACTTAAAAAACATGCACAGAACTCACTTTCCCACTTTCTTTACATCCCCAATCCCATTTCATCCTGCATCAACAACACTCTGCATTCTTTTCTAGCAGGACACTTCTTGGATCAACTTACCCTCTACTGTGAGTTCATTTTGTTTGGTGTATGGCCCTTTATGCAATGTGATGTATTTGAATTTAAAAGTAAGCAATACAGGAAGACAGTAAATTCGCCAATGGCAATCTCAGTGAGTGCCATTGCTGGGAATCAATACAACTGAAAAGCACTTTCAATAATCATTGAGGTTAACGCTTTCCCCACTATTCCATATGCATGGAGTTAGTGCGTATAAGGTGGGGTGCATTGGTGGTCTTCTCCTACATGAGAGGTGCATTGCAAAAAGGGCTACACTCTCCTACAACCTTAAAATAAAAATAATAAACTACAAAGTCACTGCATTTTGGAGGAAAGGTGACAAAATAACCACTCTCAGTATGACACAATGTTGCTGTGTTTCTGGGCTTTGTAAACCACAACTCATGAAAAAGATGCATAGTTAAGTTTAAGAATCAAGTAGATCTGCTTAAAACCGCATTCATTTTATATGCACTGCAAGTTTTGCAGTCCATCTGTATCAGTGCTGAGGTTTTACTAATAACATTTACAGTCATGGTAAGAACCAAATACTGAAAACCTGATTGCATTCCATTGTGATAAATGGGTGTGTAATCCCATACCAACTATCACTAGTTTATATGGGCAGTCAGGGTCTCCAGTCTTACAATCTGCACTTTGGATCACAAAATAATATAACTGAGATAACTCTTATTTGACCATATAATGCATGCCCACTGCTGTCTGAGGAAATAGCTGCGTCTATATCACGTTATCGAAAGTTTACTTAATCGAATCAATAAAGGTCGAACTTTATAGATCGATTAAGTAAAACATCGAATAACGTAAAAAAAACAAAAGAAAATAACTAAATGGCATAGGCAGGGGGGCAAGCCCCCCCTGCACCCCCCATACCCCCCTTCTTAAATATACCAACTCCAAGACCGCACTACATTGAGGTAAACGGAAATCTCCCCTTATGGAGATTTCCATTTACTTGCATGATGTTCTTCACTTTTGATATTGTCGTGCCAACAATATCAGACTCAATATTGTCAGCTTACGACAACGTGAAGTAGACCCAAATAGCCAACACCTGAAATACCCAAATAAGCTTTACAATGTATAGCTGCAGGTCACAGTTATAATTACCAGTTCTCCAGGATTTCACCCACCTCATAATGAAGCCACTTTTGCCTGCAGTCTTACTAGCAATAATTGAAATATGTCTGAGATTCTTTTGCACACAAACACACATACGGTACTTTTCCAGAGGAGTTAGTGAATTCTCACAAATGCCAACACTTATTTTTTTACTTTATTTATTTATTTTCATTTATTCACTGGTAAAGTGTAATTGGGCAAAAAATCATTTTTCAGTGGAGGTCTGAGGCAAGTACATTAATACAAGGAATGAAACATATAAGATAATTGCAACACAGACACATGGGATTAAACAAACACTTTCAATAAAGTACATGAACATGATTCAAGTCTTATAATACTGTGATGAACCTGCATCGACATACAGTGGATAAACTTCAGTTGCATTACAATGCAGTGAGTAATAAAACTGGGTACTTTGATTTGATGCCAAAGGTCAAGTTGAGGTGAAAAGAAAAAGTAATACAGATAGTTATGGTTAAGTTAATAAAAGCTATAACAGCTGATTAGTACTTAGATACTTTCAAGAGTGAGAAATTATAAGACAAACTTGCATTTTGAAAAAGACATTTAAGAGGCAAATAATTGCATATTTTAGCATTAGGATGATTACAATTATGAAATAGTAAGTGGTAAATTAAACAGTACTTTTGGTGCTTACAATTAAGATATTAACATAGACTGAGCAGAAACATAGCCAGGAGTAATCTAGATATTGTTAAAGTTGATATTTGAAAGCTTTCAGTTTTTAGTGCTGTAGTTAGGAGTTCCAAAGTTTGGAAACATTGAAGGAGTAGAGCGAGTCATCAGTTACTTTACTAGATGTAGTACTAAGTAAAAGTGATTTACCCCTGGCTGGGTCTTTATTATCTATATGGCAGCAATAACTTGAGCTTTAACACCTAAAAAAATCATAAATTAGCAGTTCAGTTCACATCAGTTCAATTGCAGATATCCTTAAGCTAATAGATAAATCACTGCCCCAAGCATTTAAATTAAATAATAAGCATTTCAAACCAAATAATAACATTCTTTACTTGAAATAGAAACATTTGTGGTATCCTTAGTTAATTAAATAGACAAGCAACTTTACACTTGCACACAAAAATACTCTATAAATGAATTTAAACACACCAGTGGCATGACAAATAATTTATCTGGTCCTAAAACTACCAGTAGCTAAAAGATTTATTCATTCTAACTATCTCTGAATTAGAAGCCCAGACAGCAGCTGCACAGTTTAACAGGAACGTTGATTATAGCTTAAGTTGCTCTTTCAGGAATGCAGTTCCCTTTTGCAAAGTCTTGAATCAAGGCAGTGGCTGGCTGGCAAAGAGTCTTGCTCTTTACTTAAGAGGATCATAATTTCTGTATTTCCCTCTTGGTTTCAATTTTTCTTTTTGACTACACAGCCACATACCTCTGGGAGAACTTCAAATATGGCAATGCATTATTTTGACACAAAGTAACATTTCAAGGAGCATTATGCTTTAAGTAGTGAAAATGTGTGCACATTTGACAAGGCAGTGTCTTTGACAGATCTACTCCATTTTCACCGAAAGCAATTACATATTCAGTATAGTTCACATCTACTCCATTTTCACTGAAAGCAATTGGGGTGGCCTAATGGTTAAGGTGTTTGCCTTACAAACACAAGGTGCAGGGTTTGAGTCTCACAAGGCATAATTGGCTAGGCTTAAAATGACTCACAAGGGCTTTTAGCTTAGTACTCATCTATGAACCTATGAACATATTCAGTACAGTTCATATTTTGCATGCTGCAAGATTTAATGGAAGCAACAACAGTGATTTTGCTTAGTAAAGTTTTAATTAACAAATAAAAATTGCTTCTACTTCAGTTTAATATTCCTTTCTGCATGTTTTGCTCTTTCAAATTTCATTCAACCTAGCCCATTTCTCATAAGTTCATAGGTAATACTAAGCTAGGTGCTCTAGTGGACCATTTTAAGCCTAGGCAGTTTCCCTTTTGGTGCTTAAATTAACATAAGCCATTTGCTGTCTTACCCCTCCCATGGTCAATAATTATATATTACCTCTAACAAGAATAACTGGTATCAATAATGCTTTTGAAAACAATTACATCTAAACCATGGTTACAATATTTTGGAGAAAATAAATAAATAAATAAATAAAAACTCACTATCTAAAAAATCAGTTTGCCTTTATTCTAAGGGAAAATATCAACATCAAATCACATTCTTTCAGTAATTGTATTGTATTATAAGAATAACAAAATAAGATATTTACCTGAAACTGCAATTTGTTTTTGATAAAAAGACACTCAGCACTGTAAACAGAAATTATTTACTCCAGATTCTTATGCATTTAGATCTCCCAAACAGATTATTAAATATAGCGTTACTTACATATTAATGAGAGTGATTGAATAGCTTACATTTAATCCAGTTGTGTGCACCAAAGTTGTCCATCATTGTCCATATTACTAATAGCCTTTAATCCAATATTAAATTTCATTTAGTGGGATCCTGAAATATATCCAGTAGATGCTAATGTCTTTAAGTTAAATCAGACAACTTGATGCTAACCATGTCTTCTGTTAATTCATCTTTGTCTATTTTTTTAATAATCAAAAAAAGTTGCAATTAATAATCAGATATAGTATGACTTATTTAAATACAAAGTTAAATAGACCAGTTATTTCTGGACATTATTATTCTTCAAAATATTACATTTTTGGTGTGACATCACAGATACACCCCATATTGCACTACTACAAAAGTAAAAGACATGCAAACAAATTAACCGAATTTCATCTAAATGGTTCAGTCTAAACCATTCATTTTCCTGCAGAATTAACCTTTATAAATTAAACATTTACCAAATTTGGGACTTTTTTATGCAAAATCTATTCCTCCTGCAGAACCTTGGTACAGCAAAATTAAAACAATTTTGATTAGAGATTTATGGGTGGGAGGGATACCCAAATTCCATGGAAAGCTACGATTATGTTTTCAAAGAAACTAGGTTACAGTCTAAATGACCCCAAGCTGTCAATGTTTGCTCATTTATAGACAAATGTTTACCAATAGAATGGTATTACAGACAATATTTGGTTTAATTTAGTGGTATTTTTCTGTCCTGTTTATTCATTTTGCATGAATCACTAGCAAAAAAAAAATCCAAATAAGCCATGATAGGGCTAGACAATTTGATAACAAATATCAACCTACTTCCCACTACTGCCATTGCATGTCAAGTATTCCCCTGTGCAATTGGTTTATTCCCCTCAATTAAATGGATACAGAACAGTGCAGCCCCAATCAATGATTATTTTTCTTCAGATTTTTCTTTTTGGAATCTAATAAATTTGCAGTCTGACATTTCATTTTAAAGTGTATTGGTACCCACTATGTTTGTAAAGCAGGTTCAGGGAATTTCTCATTTATTTCAGATAAACAATTTCTTGGCGAAAGTGCTATACAATAGTAAGCAGATTTTTGTGAACGCAATTAAACATATTTAACCATTTTGAACAGAAACTACTTATTACTAGATGGAGCTATGAAATATCACCTCATATTGCTGGCTTTGAAGCCCTGTGGAAAAGTAACATCTCACATTATAAATCCTTTCAAAGTAGGTATTCAACAAAAAAGTCTACATAGTTCTACATAGAACTCACTCCTTTCCTCCAACGATGGGTTGGATTTATGATCAGAAAATATGCTGGCATGGATACTGACAACTGTGCGGATGTTACCAGGATTGGTGGTCATGTCTCCATCTCGCAGACTGTTCTCATGGTGGGAAAAGTCTGTTTTTTTCTTTTCTTTCCTTTAAAAGTACAGATCATGACGCCCTGTTCTGTTATGAGGTATGTTTACAGGCTTTTGTTTTTTGCCAGTATGTTTACAAAAAGAACCATTCTAATTCCATGGAACTAGATTGTTTTACCAGGATATTCCTTTAAAGCAACCGTGGCTTTTATGTAATAAATTTAACACAGGTGAATCTTTATGAAACAAACTGAATGTCTGGTTATTGTTTTAGCTGCATTATGAAGCTGAGGGAGATGGGAGGTACTATCATTGTCAGATACTTCTACATATATATTTTCATGTGGTATAGTTGTAACCTATTTTTTTTTACTTCTTTTTTTCCTTTTCTTTCTGGAAGCTTACTTAAAACTTTGATCACTGTATTCCAAAAGTCTGTTAAGTTCAGTAAAAGATGTGTTAAAAATTACATTTCCTTTAGCATAGTAGCACTTCTCTGTAACACTGTAAACACTGTTACTGCCTACCGTGCAACTGAGCAATTAGCAGGTACATTATTCAAATATCTGCACAGTTCTCTGCTGTTTCCTTTTGCAAGCCATGACTGAAGTTGTATACCTGGGAAGCTGTGTCAGTGTTAAATAGCTTCTGCAATGTGAGGTAGCAAGATCAAAACAGATGTTAAAAATGTAATATTATTTTCACATTGCCTGCGTGATGTTAAGATTCCAAAGGGCAACAAACAAGACAAAAATCAGTGGCTTGAATCCATTTGCTCGAACCCCTGATGAAGGGTTTGTTTGACCTGAAAGCTCTGTTTTATTAAACACTTGTTCAGTATTAGCGTTGCTTGGTTTATTTTATATTGAATCCATTGAGGTCAGGAAGCAAAATAGCATAGTTTCAGAGTTTCTCAAAGATGATAACCTACCCTCCAAAAGTTTTGCATAAACACTAAGCACTAGTTTTATGATGCTTCCAGTTTTATATATCATCTCTGACTGACTGGTAAGCCAAAATAAGTTCACTGTCTAGTTCTCCATTGTTCCCATCTGACAACGTTATAGATTAACAACAAGTGGAATGAAAGAGGTACACATGAAAGCAATAGATTTTAAACATAAAAACACACAGCCTCAGCAAATAAGATTAAGTTTAAAGCAATAAAACAGGTATCCACTCCCACTAATCAAAATAAAATATCATGCAGCTAAACTAGTCTGCATTTTTCAAAGTAACACTGCAGTCCCCAGAGGTCTGGGCAGCTTCTAAACTTATAGTTTTTACAGACCATAAAAACAGTATTTCTCTCCCTGCAGTTATTCTAGCCTAGCTCTGCTCATTTTGTTTCCTTTATTTGAGGTATTCTGTACCTTGGTTCACTTATACCTGTAATTCACTACTTGACACTGTTGACAATGTAAAATTCCTATCACATGATGGCCCAGAGATGAAGCAAGGAGAGGCTATCTGCAAGGCAAGCCATAGTCGCCTAAGGTATAATGTAGTAATTCAGTGTGGGCTCTGCTATATAGACTTCCATGAAAAAGCAGGGCAAGTATGTCTGATACTCCTACCAGTACTTGATAAAGGTCACCAGTATGACAACTGTATCAGGTTAATGTCCTGCCAGCTATACAGGTTATAAAATATGCTGTTTGGCACTCAAAAACACAACAGGTATATTAAAATGCCTCCTCATCATACCTCAAGACTTGATACTGCAAGCCCTGAAGCTATGGAAAATTAAACTGTGATTCTAATTGCAAAGCATCAAATTTCAGTAATTGCTGTATAGGATAAACACGTTTTGGCTAAAGGACATCTCCTCCCTGTACCCCTCAACATGGGAATTGTATTCCAACAGCCCTTTCAATTATATATAGTAAATGCACTTGTATGTCAGAGTAGGGGGCATACTCTGACATACCACAAAGTAAAAATGGATGTATTTTCTCCCACATTTGCTATTAAAACTAGACCATTCTGAGGATTATAGTTAATTGCCTCCCAGTTACATCAGGAAATATATGTATAAAGGAAAAGTAGAGAGGCAGTGAGATGAAGTTTAGGCCTTGAGCACAAAAGCTAACTGGGGTTGCTGTTTTTACAGACAGGGAAGATAGTTATGGTTTAGGCCTTGAGCACAACAGCTCTTGTGGTGACCTAGCCAATGGTTTTATACTTTTAAAGATGATGTTTAGACTTTTTCTCATTTTTTAATATATTTTATTTAGACTAATTTTTAACTTATCAGACCTTTCTCCCAAAGTTCATAGCCTAACAGAGTTCACATTTTCCCTGGCAGAGTAAATATTTTCTTTTAAGAGGAATGGAAGAAGCTGTAAGTCTATCAGACATGCATTAGTATTGCTTGACTACGCAAAGCCTCTACAAAACATTTCCTCTATTGTGCTGTGCTGTTTTTGGTATCACTGTTCTTTGTGGGCTCTGAATTCCGTTTGTAACATTCTGTACTGTTTGTTGATCACACTATTATTATCTGTTGGTTTATGACACCATGCCACGAGCAGAAGTAAAGCAGAGAGTACCTCAGACACCACAGCATAAGAACAATCCTTTATGCTCCTTTCAGCATTTATTTCCCCAGAATGTATAGGACAGATGGATACAACGTTCTGTAGGATTTTATATCTGTTGTCACAAAGTCAGCTATTTGACAGATTATAAACTTTGTTATAAGCTGATAACAATCACCCTAATGGGGCTTATGAAGGTTGCTGTCCTAGTGCAATAATGTTGATTGTGTTTTACTTTTTATTCATTCTACTATTATTAACACATTCCCAAGACCTGATCTGTACTACTGGGTTGTGTTATTAAATGATATGATGACCTTCGATAATGACTGATGAAGTGATAATTGGATCAGACAGTGACATGATAAAACAGAGTCCTCTGCTAAATCTATAGAAAGGTTGAACATTGCTGGAGGGAATAAAGCCATGTATGTTTGAATTAATGTAATCGTCTGTAGTTTCAACATCAGACAAAAACAAACATTGATCTGATGCCTAGTGGCTGATGATGTATTTACTAGTTGGCATTTCAGGGTCATTTTTAACTGTTTATTTGTTATCGTGATAAGGATAACCACATGATGGTACAAATGAAAACCAAAAAAAAAATAAATAAATAAAAGAAAGAATGGGGGAATGAGCAAAAACATTGTGCCGCTGTTTAGAACATAACTTGTTATCGCCCCAGATTAACAGAAAATGTATTTATTTAAGTGCCAAGACCTTTACATAGAAGACATTTGCAATAGGAAGTTAAATGACTGTCTACTTTTGGCAGGCATCCCTCCAAACATCAAGACACATTTTAGAATGCATTTCGTTACATTTGCTTTGTGGCACAATGAGAAGGTAAGCCTATCTAGTCTATCCTTTAACTTTGTTCAACATGTTGTGTCCCTTCTTTTACTTCCTCCCCTTCATCTGTTCTCCATCTGTCCTCTTCCTTTTTCAAGCATCCCATGAATGCCTTCTCATCAAAAAGTGAATGAACAACTATTCCATAAACTCTAGTGCCTGTAGCCCCTCCTACTTCTGTACTTCTTCAGAAAACCCTTCATATCTCCGATACAACCTTGTGCACCCATATTAAATTCAACTGTCTTTTCTGGTCTCAGGTCATAGAAGCTTTAGCTCTTCTAGTCTCTGACCACATATTTTCTCATCCAGGTCATGCTTCTGTCTACTGATACTCCTCTGGACTTCTTCCAGCAAGCTGATACCATCTTCTTGTAAAGCATCCAAAACTGCATACAGTATTCATGACATGGCCTCACCAGGGCATGGTATTGCAAAACCAGTACCTATATGTTTAATAGTCAGTCCTACTGAAGTTATAGCCCAGGATTCTGTCGGTTGCTGTGCTTGTCATCTTGTGATGGCCTACTCCAACTGTGAGCAACACTTCCAGACACCTTTGTCTCTGCTATCATCAGTTGCACTACCTACATTTCCTTCATGCTCTTTCCAAAACTTTACCTGCCACTGTTGTTAAGCCAACAGGCTTGTAGCGTGTGGATATTTCCTTCCATGTCCCACCTTGTACAAGGCCACCGCAATGGCCACCTTACATTCTCCAGGCACTTCTTCAGGTAGACAGTGATCTGTTAAAAGTTTCAGTCAGGAGATGTGACAGCACAGTGACTAGAGTCAGAATAAGCCAGAGGGAGCAGAAATAATTCTCTGTCCTCCCTTAAGGAAGGCGGTTTCCATGTCCTCCTCCTCCTCTCCCTCTCTCTATCCTCTCTATATTCTGGTGTCTGTGCACTGTGCTTCCTGTTCCACACTACTTCATGCTTCTTGCTTTCCTTTGTAAAGAATGGAATTTTCACTCAGCACTGCTGCTTCTTTTTCTAGTCTTCTGTAATGCCCTTTCTTTCTGTGCTCAGCCTTGCAAAGTGTATCCTTCCTGAAAAAGCCTTTTTTTGCACCTATTTATCCCACTCCGCCCACTCCCTTTCAGCTTGTACCTTAAAAATCTGCACCATCATTTTTTTCAATGTGTTCTTAGTCTTCCTCACTGTTCTTAGCCATGAATTATTATGATGGCTTTGGCTAGTGATGTCTTTACCTGAAGATCTCTGATCCCCTCCACCTCAGATAAAACCACATCCAGAACTAAGTTCTTTATGATACAGTCCAATGGCAGTTGGCGGCACCACTTATAGTCCAAGACTTCAGCCAATCCTCACTCTCATTCTACTCCTGGAAGATTCAGATGTCTTCTTCCAGGTGCAGTGATGCAGCTTTTGTGTTGTCATCTCACAGCAAGAGGTTCTCTGGTTCAATTCTTAGCCAGGGTGTCTCCTGTGTGGAATCTGCATGTCCTCCCTGCATCCATGTGGTTTTCCTCTGGGTGCTCTGGTTTTCTCCCATGTTACAAATGTCTCTGGAGTGTTTCTCCCCCGGCTTTTGCTGAAAATTGTCTTCATTCCAAGTTGGACTTTCCAGGTAAACAAATGTTAAATAAATAAATACATTTTGACTAAAACCGTCTTTCGCTACTTTTATTTTTTTCCTTTGGTCCTTCATGGTATTACATCAATATAAATATGTACTAATATACTGTATCAAGACACCAGTATTCAATCTCTTCTTCCACCTTAACTGCCAGGGCACTTACCATAGATCCTGGACTTGACATCTTCCTTGCTTCCTTCATGTGCTTCTGTTCGTCCTCCTCCTCTCTGACCTTATATTTACTAGCTTCCTTTACATAGACCACTTCTTCATCTTTCTCTGTCCCATCTCTTACACCTTACACCAGGGCACATTCATGCCCCGCCCCCTCATTGCCATTGGTCCATACTATTTTGGTATCAGCAGTCTCCATTCTCCTTTCCTGCATCGCTGCGAGTAACCCTGACTTGTTACTTAGACTCTGCATTGCATAGTAATGCTATCCAGCCAAGATCTGAGTTCATCTAGTTTGTTTTTCCTGCTATATTATGTTTCCCTTTTTTCCTTCTTTCCAATATTTGCACCCCACATGCATCTGTGATTTGCCTCCCCATTTTCATCTTTATTTAAGGTACAATCTCCAACCAAGCTGTGAGCACTGCAGTCCAGTTGAGGTTTAGATGGAGCCTGTCCCAGGTATAAAGCTGATATCTCTGTCAGATCTCTCTCCCTCCCCATCTTACTTGTCCGAAGCCTATTTCTGCTGTCCACTGCCACATCAGGTCATTGTACACTCAGTAGCACTGGTTCTTTTTCGGACAATTCTGTAATATCCTACCTCAAAGACACTTCTGATAATGCTACCTACAACCTCCTAGCCTGGCTAATCTCTGCCACCTCCCTTGCCCTACATGCACACTAAAGCTGTCTGCTCTAACCGATTACTGGTCTCCTCCTACCAGCTACAATCATCATTTCTGATTACTTTCAGAGTCTGCAGGATGGGTAGCAGACAGGTATTAATGAAAATGAGACAGAATAGTAATGGGGCAGGTGTGGCTTGCATACACTGAAACATTTATCTGAAGATTAAAAAAAATAATTTTGAGGGAGCTTGACAGTCATAAAATATATGTTTGCATGTGCTGAAGCTGGGGAATGGTGCGGTTCCAGGAATAAGAGTTTACAGTTTTAAGTTTCCCAAAGTTTGTTTGCAGTTCTCTGTGGAAGTAATTTCAACATATGAGTTTTTAAAAAGGGGTGACGCATGGGTATTTCAGAATTAATGTTTTAAAGTTTAATGTTTGGTAGGACTGCAAATGTCTTACTAAGATCAAGGCCGGATGTTTTTGCTGCTGTTGCAAACATTTGTGCAGAGCAGAAATGTAGTCAATTTTAAATGCAGGAATAGTAAATGCATAGGCTAAATGGAGTAGCAATGTGGTAAAAAAGGATTTTTTTGTTAGTTTTCAAAACTCTTACTTTCAAAGAGAGATGTAAGGAGTTATTTAGTAAAAAAAAGGTTAAACAATGATTGAAGGATAGACTGTATTTGTTTTATAAACTACTGAAAGGCATAATCTGCACAAGTGAAAAAGTATGAAACAAGCAACATAGGCCATTTTCCTTCAATATATTGAATATTGAAATGAATAAAAGATGAAAAGATATGCTGTGTACTGCATTTACTCTATGAAAAGATACTAGTCAGTAAGGGCTTGGTACAACTATAGCTTCATAGTTACATACTAGGCAAGCAGTCTGGAGACCTTTCTAAGCTTAGCCAATAACCTATATTCTAACATTCTCTGTAGCAGAAATCCAACACCATATCTATCACCTTCTGGCACACTTCCAACAAAGAGTCAATGCAATTTAAATCATCTCACAGCCAATATACCAGACCAGTCTACAAATAAGAATGTTTTAGTGATTGGTGACTGTACGGTTCAACATAATGATTCTTCTCTCACTAAGCTGGACAAAGACAGGGTGACAGTAAATTGTCTTTCAGGTGCCAGGATCTCTGATATCTCAACTGATCTTAAAGCCCTTTCTCTCAGTAAATATGACTATCAAATGGTGCTGGTACATGTGGGAGTGGACGATTTGGCATGCAAACCCTAACGGATATGCAGCGAGACCTGTTGGACCTCTCCATGCATGTCATAATGCAGGCCAACTCTGGTTCTGAGCAGAATCCCTCCTTCAACAATAATGATGCCTAGGAACAAAGAAAGGATAATTGGTTCCAAGAACTGCTTAAATAGTTGGTGTAATTTCCTGCAGATCTAGTATGTGTCAGCATGGGAAGAGATGCTCAACATTCCTACTGCTTTAACAAGGATAGGTTCATAGGTAGGTACTAGGCTATCTGCCCAAAGGCATTTATAAGCCTAGCCAGAATGTGTTGGCTTTCGCCGCCCCGTTAGATTAATTCCCTGTGCCTCTGTCCAGCAGACCCACTGAAGTGATCCCTGGGGTAAACTTTCTGTTTCCCATCCACTCATCAAGGTTTCTCTTGAAGAGTGCTAGCGAGGAGCTCTGCCTAATGTAGATTGGAATCTTGTTCCAAAGCATGGGAAGTCTCTGGGACAGGAACATATCCCTCCAGCATGTCCTATTTATTGTTGTGCTGAGGTTTAGATCCCTAGAGCATGTGGCTCGAGGGGATAAGGTTTTCTTTAGGTGGAGCATGTCCATCAGTTCTGGGTTGGACATGGCCTTGTATGTCAGGCAGAGATCACCTCTGAGCAGGCGGTATGCAACCGAGTACAGCTGGAGTTTCTTCAGTTGAGCTGCATAGGGCATCTGTTTGAGGCCAGTGATCCTCTTGGTGAGGTACTTCTGTGGTCTTTCCAGCTGTTGCAGGTGTCTTGTAAGGTACATCCCAAATGGGGCGTTGTACTCTATGATGGGTCTGATGAGTGATGAGTAGAGGGGCACAATGACCTCTTTTGATCTGGATGCAAACCCTTTTGTGATTAGGTGGGCCACATAGAAGGATCTTCTAACCACTTTGGCAATGTGATTATCAAAGGAGAGATTACTGTCTACTTGGGTCCCCAGATCCCTTATTGCATTTTCCATATTTAGGGGCTACCATGTAAGTGGTAGTTTGTGGGTACTTTGTTATTTCCAAAGGGAATAACTATACACTTTTTGGTATTTAGCTTAAGGCCATGATTTTGACACCAGGTATCCGTCTCAGTGAGACCCTTTTGGAGGATGTCTGCGTCAGCCGGTGAGTCAATTATAGCCCCTAGATTGCAGTCGTCTGCGAACTTGGTCAGCCATAGTCTTCCTGTGCTTGTCTGCACCTCTGAGAAGTATATGCCGAACAGGAGGGGTCATAGGACTGAGCCCTGGGGAACACCACTTGTAATGGGTTTAGAGTCAGACCTAGCTCCCGCAACTCTCACCATGTGGGTTCTGTCTGTGAGCCAATTGGCAACCCATCTTATGATGGTCTGCAACTCCTGTTCCAAGGCTACTGCAATACCACCTAAAGCCTTTGCTGCCCTTATAGTGCATTTTCTAAGGCAGAGACCAGCTGATGGACATCCTAGTGTAGATAATATATCAAATACAAAACAGGATCACTTTAAGGTGGCTCTGCTCAATACCACGAGTCTCAACAACAAAATGCCAGAAATAAGGTTTTCCAGCATTTGGAGCACATCCATACCTGTGTAATTACTGAAACATGGTTTAAATTTTCAGAAAGCATGCACTGCATACCTGGATTTTGTACCTACCATGCTTTCAAACCTTTCCATATTTATTAGGGTCTATATCACCATTAGATCGATTCCCAGGGACCCACAAACAGAACTTATTGAGCTCCAAAGCACATTAAACAAAACCAACTGTCAAATTATATCCTGCTCCAGGACACCCCTATGTCCCTTGATAATTATGTAAGGTTACTAGATGGAATTAATGAACTCCTTATAAACAGATTTCAACTACTCACCAATAAACTGGAGCAACTATACCTCAAATGTAGGATACATTCAAAAATTCTTAGATTTCATAAATGAAAGCTCCCTCAAAAAGATGAATAACAAACCCACTACAGGGCATAATATTCCTTGATGCGGTACTCATCAATGGATATAACTTCCTCAAGTACTATTCTCCGATACCTCCTTTCCTGGTTATCTTTGCATATACTGTCAGTTCTATACATTTATCTAAGTGGGCATAGAATTTTTTTGCATATCTCCCAACAGAGGTTATGCTGGAATAAATGGTTACGGTATTTACCTTACAGATGAAAGGTGCAGAGTTTGATTCTCTCATGGGGTAATTGGCAAGGCTTAAAATAGCCCACAAGGGCAGTTAGCCTACTACTAAACTATGACTAATAAATGAATGTTGAAACTTCATCAGAGAATTTGATAATATTTGTATGTTTGAAATCCCTGAAATCAGAGATATTGGTAACTTCAGAATGAAGATACTGATCATGAAGGTCACTAGTTTATGATCCAACTTAAATATAATTGGAAATCTAAAGGCAAAGCAATCTGGTGGTCCAGAAACATACATACCCTGTCCAATAAAGAAGAAAAGCCCCTTAAAGTATAAAACAGATGATAGGACCCTTAAAGCAAAGATAAAATTAGAATATTGACTAAAAGTTTAAAAATATATATAGTAGGGTTACTAAGGCAGCCCATGAAATAAGGTTAGCATCTGAAGATAAGCACAGCTAACAATCCTTCTTTAGTTATGTTAGTAAGCTAAGAAAATAACATCCAGCATTGCTCAGAACTTACTCAAAGTGGCACTGCCTACTCTGACAAAGCAGACATTGGTAACATACTAGTTAACAAACTCATTGCAGGCATCAGCCAGGAAATGAGTGTTCAATGTCCACTTATGACTGAAGCTTTCATAGCCCCCCAGTCATTCCCAGAGATCATGTACTAAAGTTGCTCTCAAAAACTAAAACTACTTCCTCTGTGTGACCTGATAATACACCTGGTTGTTTAATAAGCAGCACAAGGCAATCACTAGTGCAACCACTCCTTATACTTAGCCTGAGGGTAGCCACTGGCTTTGTACCTGAAGTTTGGCACACAACACAACAGTGGTCCCACTGCTGACCCTGGGGATTACAGACACATCACCCTGAGGTGTCTCATATGCAAAGCCATGCAGCATCTTATAACTGATCTGATTAAGCAGGACATTAAAAATCTCATCAGACTAGATCCATAGTCGTTTGGTTTTGTCAAGGGTAGAGCCTATCTAATGAATCTGATTAACTTCTTTAAAAGAGCAGCACAAACTGTTGACAGCAGCAATGCTGTACACACAGCATACACTGACCTCATCAAGGCCTTTGATACTATATCCCATGCTAACTTAGTAAGCTCAGTGCATTACAAATTGATCACTAGGTGGTAAGATGGACAACAAACTGACTAAAGGATTAACCGCATATAGTGTGGTAGTAGGTGCCTAATCAAAGAGCATGAAGATAACCAGCATTGCCCCCATGGCTCAGTGTTGGGACTGCTTTTGTTTAGCATATACTTCTGTAACCTCCAGACCAAAAACCAAGATCTTCGCTAACCAAGTTAGTGGATGACTGTAAACTAGGAGCCATCGTCAGGTCACCCTCTGATACCCAAGGCCTTCAGCAAGAACTTACACTTGTAAACATCTGGTGTGCCAACCACTGGCTTAAATTAAATGCTAAAATATAACATTGTTGCATTTAGTAAATTATCCCTTCCCCCAGCATATGACATAGACAATACTCCAGAATGAGAATATTGTTAGAGACCTTGGCACTTAGGTTGATAAATCCCTTTCCTTTGATCTCATGTAATGACTACGGTAAGAAAGTCCTTCAACTTAGCACAACTAATCACCAGGAAATCATTGCTCCATTATGTTTAGTGTTAATAATGGTAATTACTGAATGCAATTCACCCTTTGAAATGTACCTCACTTGACATATCAAACAACTAGGAAGACCCAAGAGGTTCCTAACTATGAAGATCACTAGCTTACAAACTCTAAGCTTCCAGAAAAGCCAAGAAATACTGACCATACCGCTCAACCTATTAGAGCAAGAAATCTTTTCAAAATCATAAATAATGGGGGGACAAAGGCCCAAAGATATGGACAATTTTTAAATATTGCTCTTACAAACTTTGAAAGTTGATAGAATAATAGATTTTGCATCAGCATGAATTTTCTGAAAGGTACAAAATCTGAAACTCAAATGTCTTTCATTATTTTCTGACTTCAGTCCTCAATGATTTGCCAATGATTAGCCAGAAAACCATAATTTTATGAGAAACAGACCACAAATATGAGGCAAAAATCTGGACATTCCGTGAAAATTTGGAAAATTGAAAGACATGATACTGACCCTTTATTCAGAAACTTAAATACTTCTGAGGTAAGATCTATGCCTTATCATCTTGGATCTTTTGTATCTCCACATATCAAGTAGTCCCACAAATACCAGAACAATGGATCTAAATCTTTACTAACAGGTAAATAAACCAAGGTGGAGAGATAGGTTTAGTAAACAATTCCTTAACCACCTCTGGAATACCACTGCAAATTAAGTGTTGTAATACATTATCTTCCTTCAGACAGGAACTGGATGATTGGATGGGTATTCACAAATTTACCCTTGGCTTGACTGGCCTGACCCTTCTCAAGAAATAAATTTCAATCCTGGGGTCGGCACTGGCAAGGCATAAATGGTCCAAGACTCAATTGTCTTGTATTTTCTATGATCCTATGATTTCTAAGGAGAGCAATACAAGACAGACCTGGGGAGAAGTTCAGGCTGCCCATCCAGTTATCGAGTTTACCTTGAAGTTGGCAAGGGTGGTTACTCTCTTGGACATGTAGGAGAAATTTGTTCTAAAGGTGGGGGATACATTGGGATATGCCTCTATCATGCCAGCATATCATATCCATTTGTTGATAAAGTTGTATTTTCTTTAACCTGGTGTTTGAGGAATCATTTGTTCTATGAAGGAATATAAGGCCAAAAATGGTTGTATCTTTCACGGCTCAAAAGAAGGAGTCTATAACATACCGAGTTTAGAGAGAAGGCTGCTAGTCTGTCCTGATAACTAAGATTTTTAAAGCCATTGATCTATCTAGTTAGGGACCTCTGGAGTCTCTCACACTGAGAGATATTTTAGAAAAATATATGCCAAAAGGAACATTATATGGAATAATGGGACTGATGAGATCTGAGTAAAGTGGGAATTAAGACTTCTTTCTATCTAGAGGAAATGCCTTTGGAAATTAGATGAGACAGCTAGAAGGCTTTCTAAACTACTATGGAGACATGATCACCAAAGGTGCAGCCATGTTAGAAAAACATCAAGAATCCAAGAAAAACTACCACTGTAGACACACCATGAGAAGAAATCTCAAGATGGTAAAACAAAAAGGAGTTATCAACAAGAGTGTCTAGATCTCTTATGACAGTGTCTGATTGAAGGGGTGCATTATCTGTATGGTACGGGAAAGTGGTTTATTTACCAAAGTTAACTTTACTACATTTTTCACATGTCATCTGAGTCTTTTCACTAATTGTTAACTTGTTCTAATCAGTGCTGGAGCAATTGTGAGTCAGTGGAAGATCAAATAACAATTCCCAATTTACAGTCATCTGCAAACTTAGACAAACAAAGACCAGGAGTTTTTGCTTAAAGGTCTGAGAAATAGATGCCAAATAGGAAAGGGCCCAATACGGAACCCTGTTATATATACCACTAGCAATTTTTTTCTTTCAAAAGTAGTACCTGCGGCTCTAACCACATGAGTTCTGCCGGACAACCAATTAGTTATCAACTGCAAAACATAAAGATTTAGATTCAGATTTGCACGTCTGTCAATAATACCAGCATGGGGAATAGTGATAAAGGGTTTGTTCTGGTCCAGATATAATGTATGTACCATAGAAAAACTATCCAGTAGTTTAGTGCATTTTTAGAGAAATGAATGAGATTAAAAAGGACAAAGTTCCTTTGACAAATTGTTGAGGGTACAAGGTTAACAAATTTTTAATTTACAAAGTAATGAGGTCAAAGATAATAGGTTCCATAGCCTTAAATAAGGGACTAGTGAGACTAACGGGTCTATAGTTACCAGGGTATATTGTTGTTGGGCCACCCTTATGCAATGGCATTACTATGGCTTTTGACAGGCTTCAGGAAAGTTACCAGTGAAGATGCTTAGATTAAAGAGTTTAAGTAGGGGTTCAAATAGGTCATATTTGGTAATGATAATAAGGCATGCTAGTATGCTATCTGGGTTTATGGAAGAGTTGTTTTTAGCTTTAAGATGAAAGGACTTATTCAATAACAATTAAAGGGGCTAGCTAAAACTGGAATCTGTGGAAGAACAATAACAATTAAAGGGGCTAGCTACAACTGGAATCCATGGAAGAACAATAACAATTAAAGGGGCTGGCTACAACTGGAATCCATGGAAGAACAATAACAATTAAAGGGGTTGGCTATAACTGGAATCTGTGGAATAACAATAATGATTAAAGGGGCTAGCTATAATTGGAATCTGTGGAAGAACAATTACAATTAAAGGGGCTGGCTACAACTGGAATCCATGGAAGAACGAAAGCAATTAAAAGGGGCTAGGTATAATTGGAATCTATGGAATAACAATAACAATAACAATTAAAGGGGCTAGCTATAACTGGAATCTGTGGAAGAACAATTACAATTAAAGGGGCTAGCTACAACTGGAATCTGTGGAAGAACAATTACAATTAAAGGGGTTGGCTATAACTGGAATCTGTGGAAGAACAATTACAATTAAAGGGGCTACCTACAATTGGAATCCGTGGAAGAACAATAACAGTTAATGGGGCTAGCTATAACTGGAATCTGTGGAATAACAATAGCAATTAAAGGAGCTGGCTATAACTGGAATCTATGAAATAACAATAATAATTTAAGGGGCTACCTACAACTGGAATCCATGGAAGAACAATAACAGTCAATGGGGTAGCTAAATAACAATAACAATTAAAGGGGCTTGCTATAACTGGAATCTGTGAAAACACAATAACAATTAAAGGGGCTAGCTATAACTGGAATCTGTGGAATAACAATAAAAATTAAATGGGCTAGCTATAACTGGAATCTATGAAATAACAATAACAGGAGATGAAGTAAAATTTGTGCCAGATTTGTCAGCCAGGTTATTAGCTATATTTCTTTGGGTCAGAGTAGGCAGTGTTATTGTGGATTAGCTCAAAACATTGTTGGGTATTAGTTCTTAACTTTCTGACATAGTTAAAGAAAAAGTTGTAGTTATATTTGGTTTTAGCATCTATTTTATGTTCATATTTAGCTGTCAGCTTCTTAATGAATCCCTTAAGCTCTTCATTAGATTGCTTAAGTGTGCTCTTAAGATAAGTAAAATGAGAATTCTTATAAGCATTAAGTAATTTCTTTCTCTTGTTATATGATTTATTTATATGAGTATTCGGTCATAGATGTTTGTTTTAAAAATTTTCATTATATTCAGTGCTAATAAGGGCAGTCTTATCAATATAACTAATTAAGTGAGAGAAAATGTCAGTGGGACAAGCAGTAGCTTTAGCAGTAGGAGGAGGATTACAGTGGAATGTATTTAGGTCATCAGTAACTTAAGAAAGTTTGCTTTTGAGAAGTCTCTAAACGTAGAGATATTTGCAGGGGAAGTACCAGCAGTTTTTAAAGAAATGGTCACAGATTTATGGTATGAGTTAACAAGGGAAGAAGATGCATATGGGTGTGCGTGTGCAACAAGTGGCATATTTTTGAGGATAAGATTAGGGAATTGGGTCCCCTAGTAGGACGGTTAACTAATGGCATAAGGCAGTTAGCATTTATAATGTCAAGAAATTCTTGTGTTAGGTATGCTGAGACCACTGTCAGTGTAGACCTAACAGTTTATTGATGGATAGTTGAAGTTTCCCACAAGAAGGCAAGCCAAGACCTTATGGCTCAAGAGTTTTTATTTAATGTTCAAATGCACAATGCTTACACTTAAAAGGAAAGGGTTGCCATAGTTTTAATCTGTTATTAATGTTTTGACTAAATTTATGGTGAAAAAAATTCTTCTTACAAAGCTGAAGTGAAACTACACAGAATATTATAATCTTTGCAAAGATATGATCCACTGTGACAGTATAAACCAAGGTCAATACTTAGGGCAGATTTCTCATACATATATATATATATATATATATATATATATATATATATATATAGGTCCACTTCTAAATCTTGAAAGGTCATACTCCTGAAATTCAAAATACTGAGTCCAAAATCTAGAAAGTTCAAAATACTGAAAACTCAAAATACTGAACTTCATAATATCGAAAAAAACTACAGGATACTAACACTTACTATACTCCACCAGAAGTACATAAAGAAACAAATAAAAGACAAGCATATTAGTTTACTCTAACTATTAACAGGGTAGTAAGCCCCAGTGCACCCCCTGCTCCTTAAATATTTCAACTCCGAGATCGCACTTTACTACACTAAGATCGCACTTTACTACACTAAGATGAGTTATGTTGTTGTATAGCAAATTAAAAGGTAACATGACTAAGGTTACAAGAGGCAGCCATGAAGCATGTAATGGTATGTTTGCCATTTTCTTCTGTGGAGTGCGATCTCAGAATTGATATATTTAAGTAGCAGGGAGCGTGGGGGTACAGCCTCCCACAAAAGTAGGGTGCAGGGGGCTTGCCCCCCTGGTTATAGTTGGAGAAGAGAAATAAAGTTTTGTTATGTAGTTGTGCTGGAATATTGTAAGTGCTGATGTACTCTGCTTTTTCAATATTATGAAATTCAGTATTTTTAGTTTTCAGTATTTTGAACTTTCCAGATTTTGGGCTCACTGTTTTGAATTTCAAGCTTATGAGCTTTCAAGATTTAGAAGCAGACCCATATATATATATATGTGTGTGTGTGTGTGTGTGTGTGTGTGTGTGTGTGTGTGTGTGTGTGTGTGTGTGTGTGTGTGTGTGTGTGTGTGGGTGTGTGTGTGTGTGTGTGTGCGTGTGTGTGGGTGTGTGTGTGTGTGTGTGTGTATGTGTGTGTGTGTGTGTGTGTGGTGTGTGTGTGTGTGGGTGTGTATATATAGATATATATGTATGCATATATATATATATATATATATATATACACACACACACACACACACACACACACACACACACACATATTGGTTAAAAAATGCTTTCCCAAGGATGAATGAGTAAGAGATATTAGACATGAGCTGCTTTTAGAAGAAAACTTTACTGGATGCTGAGGTTGAGTTTAGGGTGACATAACTCATGATGCTCATTAGTATTAGCTCCATCAAAGAAACATGAATCACATTTACTTACTGCTATATATGCAACATCCCCTTTCACTATAAAAAAGAACTATGTGCTATATTTACATGCTGCGTATTGTAATGTGAAAATACTCTAGTCTATCACTATGTGATAGGTGGTGGTATTTACAGAAATAGACTCTCCAGAGGAACACTAAAACAGACATTAATTTTATAACAATACTTTAAATTATGTACTGTCACTGTATCTGAGTAGTTTCTTATCAGTCTTCCAAACTTACCCAAACAGGACTATAGAGCCATTATTATCAAATGTACAATAGCAGAGACTTTTGGGAAAATAATTTGCTCTTGAATTTATAGACCATGTAAACAAAAATGTTTTTTAGCATATGCTCAGTGCACTATTTACATCAACCTGGCACTATAACAGAGCTCAATATATACAATTACTTTATAGGTATAGCAATCCAGTTATCAGAGTGTATCTGTACAGTTATTGTAAAGTGTCAATTAATGATAAGACTTTTTTCCATGGATTGTTAATAAATGGCTTAGGATGAATCCTTAATTCTTTAATTTTAATTCCCAACAATGCTGTCGTCTTCAGTAGGCTGTAGAAGTCTTCCAAAGTCAGTATTGTGTTTGTATTCCATCTTCTTGTTATACACTTCCTTGAGATTGCAAGTATTGTCCAAACTAGATACATATTTGACTCATTCAAATGAGGACCTTTGTACACATTTAATAATGCTAGAGCTTTAGATAAGTTAAACAAGTCATTAAATAAAGCTTGTAAAAAGTTTTTAATATCATTCAAAAATGGCTTAACTTTAACACAGTTGAAAACAATGTGATTCCAATCTGCACTGTGTATTTTCTCATACCTCCAACATATTCCCTTTATGGAAGAATTAATTTTAGTAATTCTATCTGCAGTTAAGAATGCTCTGTGCAAGCATTTCCAATTAAAAACTTTCCAGTATTGTGTAAAGGATGTATGTTTTATTGATAATAAAATATTGGATTTAATTTCTTCAGTTAGCTGTAATGAGTGTCCTTTTGTTATATAATTCCAATATGAGGATTTGGGTGTTGTTTTATAATTTATCAATATATTGTAAAATTTTGAAATACTATTTCCCATGTCATAATCATTATATATGATTTCATATAGGTATTTCATAAGTTTAGGTATTTCTTTAAATGAAGAATTACTAATGATTCTACATAAATCTTGCAAATGCATCAGAATGCTTTGCATAGCTAGTGAATCTTGTTGTGGAATTTTGTATGTTGTTTCTATTGTTTGCATACCCAGAACTTTTAGATCTTTGATACATGGAAACCAACAAACAAATCCTTTCTGTTTCCAGGAATTAATTATTTCTCTGTATATTTTATGTGGATAGCTCTTTGTAACTATGAATGGTGTTAAAAGATCAAATCATCTTTTATTGTATTTGTAATTTCTTTGTAGGATATGGGTGTTTGCAGATCTTTTTTAATTTTTCTGGTATTGTTTTATATTAGAACATTTTTCATCTAGATTTAACTTATCAATATGTATATTTTCTTTTTGGAAATGTTCCATATAGTGATTTCTATAGCCATAAAGAATGTCACCTATATCTGAGATATTTTTCTCTTTCTTTTCATGGAAGATACATTTAATGTTATTAGCTTTTGATTGATTATTGTAGATAAATTATGTAGATATTTGGGAGAAGTGGCCAAGGTATTAATTTTTAGTTTTTCTAAAGCTAAACTAGTTTTATGTGTTCAAATTTTGTTGTATTTATTGTTTAATACTTCTACTTTCTTTTGCATCTCCAAATGATTTTGATTTCTTTCAGCTTTTACTGACAAAAGTTTGGATTGTAGCTC
Source organism: Protopterus annectens (assembly GCF_019279795.1). Classification (NCBI taxonomy): domain Eukaryota; kingdom Metazoa; phylum Chordata; order Ceratodontiformes; family Protopteridae; genus Protopterus; species Protopterus annectens. The sequence continues at coordinate 536,793,001 of NC_056736.1, forward strand.
TAATAATTCAGAATCCCATTCTCTGATTTTCTTTATACCAAGTTAGGGTTTTACTATATATGTAAGCTTTTAATGAGTCCCATGTCATTATTTTATCTCTGTGGTGTAATTAATATCTAAGAAGAACTGTAATTCAGATAATAACTGGGGTTTGAACTCTTTAATTTTAGTTATGTATGCTGAAATTCTGGAGTTAAAGATTAAAGGTTTGTACCCATTTTGAAGTTTCATTATCATTGAATTGTGGTCTGAAATGGGGCAGGGAGTGATTGAGAAATTAATGATTTTAAAGTGTAAGTCATGGGCAGAAAACATTTTATCTATTCTAGTTTGGGTACCAAATCTGTGATCTTGATGAGAAAACAACAAAGATTTATATTCTTTAAATTTGAAAGTATCTGTAAGATGAAATGATTCTACCCACTTGTTTAAAGCTTTTGATACAGCAGATGTACGCAGTGGTCTTTTATTTGTAGTTTCAGAAATATCAAATATACAGTTAAAATCTCTTCCTAATATTAGTTGCCTTTATAATTATTGGAAATGAAATCCAAGTGTTTTTTAACAGTTCCTGATCCAATGCCTGGAAACAAGTATAGATTGGCTAGGGTCCATATTCTGTTATTATATTTAACTATTACTAATGCCATATCTTCATACATATAAATGATTTCTGGGTTAATCACATTTGTTTTCCATAAAATTGTTACCCCTTTTATCTTTGTCTTATAAGTGGATTATGCCACTATCATATATTCCCTAGGATTTCATTTGTAATTGTCATTTGTTTTGAAATTAGTTTCTTGAAGGAAGACAATTTGTGCTTTGTTCAGTTTTAAATATTTCAGTAGATTTGATCTCTTGCTAGGATTGTCTAAGCCATTGGCATTTAAAGATAATAAAGTTAAATTCATCTTAGGTTGTTTAGACTATGTATTTTTTGTTTTATTGTGACTACTAAACATTTTCCTCTGATAACTATAAAGTATATGTTTGAGCTTTTAAAGGAAATTATCAGTTTTGTACTTTGATATTTACCAACAAAGTAATGTTTTCATCAAGCATACTAAAAATGTTTTTGTTCGGGTTTGTTTTTGACTAACATCAGGAAAGTATCTTGCAATCTTTCATATAAAATGTTCTTGAATGGTGAATGAAGTATTTCACAAAATGTATATCTAATCTTTGGAAAAAATGCATCAATGATTAGTGCATTAGGACTGTTATATTTAACAATTTAAAATGTTAGCAGTACTATATCTAGTGTAAAAATGTAGTCCAACTTATTGTTTAGAACTGAACAGTTACAAAGTGTATATGTTAACAGTACAGAATCTGTTATGGGTTAGATTATTAGTAAAACTATCTGCCATCCAATGCAACAACTGTAAGTTTGCAACCAGACTACAACTAATAATGTAATCTGCTATAGACTGTGTTGTATCAAATGCATGCTCCTGTAAACATGTCTTGCATCGTGTTTTTTGCAAATATACCTTCTTCATAAGGAGCTTGTGTCATGACTGAATGGACTGTGGAGCAGCTCAGTCACCTGGTTAACAAACATATAAAATATCTGATAAAATAATATAACTAAACATAGGGACCCTCCAAACACTGGGTTGAATAGACCATTCTTCTTGCACATGTTAGGATTACTAGCATGTATGAGGATCCCTGGCAAGCTAAACATTGGAAACACTGGTAGAATCTGACTGAGAATCAAAAACTAGGAAACTGGACTTATTCTTTCTGAGGAGAGACTTGAATAGCACTCTCAGAATATAACTTAGGCAGGACATTTTCTGTCTAAAGAGCAGCCTCAGCCTGAACTCGCAAATCAGTTAGTTCACACAAACAATTTTCATTTCTTCTACAGATTTCCATAGTAGCATTTGCATCAGGCAAGATCTCAGCAATTCAGATTAACTAATAAATAAAACGTTTTCTTGATTCTCATTTCCAGTTGATTGTTTCCCTCTTTTTAAAACTGAAACATTTTAATCTGTTTTGTCAAAGTAAAATGCATGTTTGTGTTACCTCTCTTGCAGAAATTCTATGACAGTTTGGTTCTAAATGTTCGGGACTTAGTAGCATATCTTTTAAAAAAAGATCTATTTCAGATTCTGCAAGATAACTCTTTTACATCCAGCACTTTCTATGAAGTCATCATATTTATGATCATCTCTGTTTTAAGGCCATGTGGTACCTTTTATACTTTGTTAATCAAATATTTGAGAAACTCTTTTTTTTTACATCCCCAAGAAAGCTGAACATGCCCAGAATAGTGATCCTTAAAATATTCAATATTAAGCACCTCTTTTAATCTGAACCCTTGTTAAGCTTTACCCTATGCTAATCAACTGTCTACCTCTCTCAGATATCAAATAAGTCAACGGTGTTTTCCTTCTTGCAACCCAGGCTACATAAGTCTGATTCCATCCTATATAAAATCTGACACTATTCTGTGGGATCCCATCTGGGAATGCTTGCAACATATATAAAATTCTAGGGAGTAAGAAAAAATACTAAATCCAACACTCAGCCAGTGATCCACAATCCTTTAATAAGAAAATACTGAATACAAACTGCTCTAGATCTAGTTAACTAATATCAATAAAAAACTAATTAAATACTCTTCACAATTAACATCAATAAAAAATCATCCAATCACATAAAATATCGCAATAAAGTCATCCAACTGCATTCCATATTCAGTCCAGCAGGTGTCAGCATACCATAATTTAAAATAAACACAGATTCCTTAAATAACAACTTTTTTTTTTAAAAGAAAACCATTATATGCTTTAACATGCTCAAAAATACAGCCTTTTAAACCATTAACTACCCCACCATGAACTGAATTAAAATTGACTACTAAGAGGCTTTCACATTTATTTCTAATATCCCTCAAGTGTTCCTGCAATCTTACTCTAAAAGTTATTTTACTTTCCCCAATGTAAAAAAGATTGCAGGGACACTTTAACATAAATTACACCCTCAGTATGTATCCCAAGAATAGTCAGCTATAAGATTATACAGTTTTTATTCAATATTTTCTTATTAAAAGATTTTGGATCACTGGCTGAGTGTCAGATTTTTTTTTATTTAATTTATTTTATTTGTGGTTTTGATAAGAAAAAATACAACCTGAACTCTTTAGTCAAGCTGGAGTATAATCCTTTTCCATTTTTTACACCATCCTCTAATACTGCAGTCAACACAATTTCTCAGTTAAGTCTTTCACATCCAGAAGAAACTAGATTTCTAAATAGTATTCCTTGCTACATTAAGATAACTTGGGTTCACCACAGGCTTTGAATCTTTTGACCTTAAGCTTATTAGACATGTATCACATCCCTAATTTGTAATTCTTCTGACTAGAATGGCAACAGTCATGTTGACTACTCCGGCTGGCCTCTCAATTGTACTTGCCCCCATTCTGCAAGATATATGAGACCCCAAAGAGTAATATCAAATATCCATATCTACCATTCAGCTTAATCTGCTAGGACTGTTCTTTAGCATCAATAGCACAGAAGAATGTAGACTTTGGCTTAGTTGCTACTATATTGATAGCTGTTTGAAGTGGATAGTGTCCACATTTAGTTTAGTTATTAAGTGTTGAGGATTAATTTTACTTATTTATTTCATCCATCCATTCTCAACCCCTTTTTCTCATTTTGCACATGGAGTTGGGGTGTTACTGCAACAGTGCCAATCATCTTGAGCCAAGATTTACACCACCAGGTGGCTAACCCTGCTGGAATGCTTCATTCGTACCACACACACATACACACACACACACACACACACACACACACACACACACACACACACACACACACACACACCCTATGGCCAATTTAGAGTGTCCAATCCATGGCCAATTTAGAGTGTCTAATCCACCTACTGCATGTCTTTGGAATGTGAAAGGAAACTGGAGCACCCAGAGGAACCCCACATGATCACAGATACTCCACACAGAAAGCACTCCAGCTGAGAATTGAACCAGAGAACTTATTGCTGTGAGATGACAATGCTAACCGTTGCACCACCATGGCATTTGTTAACAAGAGCAGGGGACTGATCTTTAAAGACTGTTTACTGGCTCAGTCTGGGAAAAAGTAAAATACAGAATAGATAGGCAATTAACAAGAACATATAAGTGATTAGAGAGTAAAGATAGAGAATACATTGCAATTTGCAACAGTCATAATCTTATTTATCCATTCATTTATTCAGTCTGCCTGATTATGATTCCTGTAGCTTCTATGACCTCTAATTCTTGTTCATTTTAGGATCTGAGCACAACTGGTACTTTTCTTTGGTTGTGAATAACTGTTATTGCCTCATGGAAAATATTTATATGATATTCACCTTGCAGAAAACATATCATTTTAAACAGATCATATTTCTGCAAAATATTGCTTGCACTCTTTAAGATAATTTCAACACTCTGCGGCCTGTTTTCTGAACTTGCAGAGAAGTACTAATCAGGTGCACTCTTTTGCTGTATCTGTTTGATATATTAGCTTGTTTATTAGTGACAGTTTTAGTTCCGTGTGGCGACCCCCCTAACCGGGAAAGGCCGAAAGACACAAATTAGTGACAGTTTTCATCTGTGTACACATAACCTTCATTTGTTGCAAAAATCCAGGAGTTAACTGTGTCTGTGCTTCTTGATATAGAATTTGTGCTTTCATGTTGAAGATCTCTGTAACTCTTCTTTGAAGGTACAAATTTCCAAGCTATCCTAGCGCTATCAAACTGACTTCTCTTTAACTTTTTACGGTATCCCTGTTATACTCTGTAGCAACTAAGTTGTCATTTTGCATCTGCACTTGCATGAACTCTCTTCTCTATGCTATTTTATAGCCATTACCAATGGAATATTTGGTTTCTTTTACTGAATTTGTTAGGACACCATGTGAACTAGCAGATTGTGTTTTGTTGCATTTGTATTCCTTGTGTAGCCAGACTTGAAGTAAAGGCTATAGGATGACAGTAGTACACATGCTGACTTGAATATTTTATTTTTTAAATTTGGTACCTTAAATTTAAATTCTGATAATGTGTTGTACTCTATTATAGTATCAAACTTAAGTACAACTGACATGTCTATAACCAACAGCTTTTCTGACTAGCATTTCCAATTGTTATCAACAATACCTTGATTTGAGTTCACACCATCACTAACTGGTTACTGTTTACTGTAACACTGTGAAGCAGTGCAACTGTACCTGTGACCATTTCAAATATTTGCACGACCTTTTTGTCTATGAAACAGTAACATTTTGCTGTGGCAGCTTATTTCACTTTTACAGATTTAATTAATTGCAATGGTCTTTCTCATGTCAGTGGAAGCATTGCTTATATTAGGTGCTCATTTGTTAACAGGTCCCATCTTATATGACCACATGGCATCCTCTTCACTAGCATTTTTGTTTTCATTTTTAAGATTTTTAATCATGTTAAACTTCATTTTGTTATCTTTCTCATTTACATTTCTTCTTCCAATTATTCAGCCATACTTTCCTAAACATTTGAGAGTTCACCTCCCCATATAAGTAACTTGCTTTGTGCAGCATGAGACAAGCTTCACTAAGTAATCAGCCCCACATCTGTGATTCCTCATGTAATTCTAATTATTTCTAATCAATGAAGCAGCCAAATTACCAGGCTCACAGTATTACGCTCCATGTTTTAAAGGTAGTCACATAAACATCTATTGACTCTGATGCATTTTAATTTCCTGTGAAAAAAAATAAGTGTCTTATTTGTAGCAACTTATTCTTTGACTCACAGTATGCTTGAATTTTTTTTTTTCAAGACAGAAATCTTGTCTTTCACATCTTCTCTAGAAATTAAAGCATTAAATATCTTAATGGCTTTCTTGGCTAAGCCAAGATACAATGTACAGAGTCCTTTTTCCCTTTTTCAAGTCCAGTGATAGTGATATACATCTAAAAATGTTAAAACTAGAGCTTCCAGGTTTATTGAGATAGCTTTATGTAGTAATCTCAAGTCAAATATTGTAGAAACACAACTGATCTATCATGGTTGTTCTGCAGAGCATGAAAACAAACATACTTGTGAGACCAGGATTCAAGACTACAATATGGAACCAGCTAAGTGTCACTGAGTGATAAAGCCAAGACCATGTCTCAGGTGATCCAACTTTGAATAGTGGCTTTGTCACCTGTAGGAGCTGGTGGGGGAAGATGGGAGTGAGCAGTCATTGCAAGCTTACCATCTGGGGGTAGGTTATCCTGGCTCACAGTAGGAGCAGTTGAACTCATTGGTGCTTGAGCCTAGTGAGCCTAAGCTGCTGAGAGCAATCACACAGTAAGCTAAAGGGAATTCAATGTGTGGAGGCATATTTTGTGTTGGAGAGTAGCATATAGCAGAGTTCAGTATAGCCAAGGAGAAGGGGGTGCTCTTCTGGGGCAGAGGGTAGGTCATAGTGCAATACCAGTCAACTAGCCTATTCTCTATTAACTCATGGGATTCCTGGGCTGGAACAATTGGACCATAGAGCTTTTGTGTAGCACAGGGATGTCCATCAGCTGCTACTGCAGAACAGATGAGTCAAGTAGGAACAGGTGGGTGTACCACTGGCCTATGCCTTTGGAGGAATTCATGAAAAACTATAATATGTAGGAAACAGAGGTATAACTAGAAAAGGGTGAATTCAGCAGCTCCCTTGGGTGCAAGATGTTAAGGGGCATGATCAGTAGATTCTGACTGGGCAGTGCTGCTGCACTGCTGAATGCTGATACTGCATCTGCTGACAGGTCTAGAACACTTTTGCTTCATTTGTGGTATTCAGTGGCAGCAATCTGTTTGCTGTAATTATACAAAGTGGTTTGCTACAGTTTCCAGGCCACAAAAGGACTTTTTTTTCTACTGGTCCTCAAACATGACATGATGGTCCTCAATTACTTAGAATTGAGGGGAGAGACAGACTGAGCTGTACCAGGTACCTGAACAGGTCTATGTCACTTTACTAAATAAACATATGACTGAAACTAAAACAAATGAGACAACAACAAAACTGATGAACAATGAATATTCACAAAAGCAAAACTTACAAGATCAAAATAAACACATTCAATCTATTACAGGAGAAATACATCTCTCCCTTTAAAATATGCTGTGATTTACAGCAACTTCTGTGGCAAACACAGAGCACTTTCCAGATGATAATTGTTCCACTGAAATGATGAATGTAGTGTTCTGTTTAGCTTCACAACAACCTTTTTCTACATTTTTGCAGGGGGAGAATCCTCCCTGCACCCCCCAACCCCCCTACAAATTATAAATACCAACTCTGAGATTGCACTACAGTAGGGAAAAGGGTGAATTTCCTGATCCTCACTGTACTACAATCCCCACTCAAAACCTGCAGGGTTTCAAAAAACATTATGCATTAACATCCGCAGCTGGATTTTCAGTGTGTTGTGTTTTGGATTTGTGAACATTCATTGTTGTGCTGTTACGGTGTTATCTCATTGTTTTCAGTTTTGGTCATATGTTAATTTGATAAACTGAAGTAGATACACCTGAAGAGGTATCTATGGTTCTGGTAAAAATAATTTGTTAAATTAAGGAAATTGTTAAAATATAGAAAATACTTTTGGAAAACTTTTCAGCAAAAATGTTATCTTCTGAGAAGGCCTTATATTGCCGACATACCATATTGAAAAACCTGCATGCCTATAAAAACTACTCAACGTCACAAAAAAATTTATCAGATCTGAAAGCATATTTTGCTGTTGAAGCAAATCAATTCTATTGCCTTGATATATATGCAGGCTGGTTTAAGAATATGTGCTGTCAAGGATGAACTGAGAGGTGTTAGGCATAAGCCACTTTCTCAAAAAAACTTTACTGCAGACTGAGTCTGGTTGGAGGCTGATATAATTTCTCTACATCAGCTAGAATTAATCAGAGTAAAGAAACATGAACCAAACTCACATACTGGTACATATAAGTTAGCAAACACCAAGAGTAGCCCATACTTAAAGGTATGTGGAAAGGATTTAATGAAGAAAAATATGAGAATTTTCTGGAATGTTTTTTTTTTCAAGAATCTGTGCCCATAGAAAACTAGGAAGAGTTTAGTCATTATGTGGGTAGACTTTGCACTACAGCTGTTATAATACGTAATAAGAATGGCTAGCCAGTTAGTATTAAATCACTGCATTCAGGTATCCATGTTTATTTTCCATATCAAGATGAATTTTTATTCCAGATTGACTACATAGATAAGTACTAGGCTAGCTGCTGTTATGAAACATTTTAAGTGTGGCCAATTCTGCTCAGAGGTGAGAATAAAACCCTGTACTTTGTGAATATGAAGTAAACACATCAACCATTATACCACCTTCAAACCCTGCACTATGTTTGTTTAATACATTGTGTGAAATAGGAGTCACTTTGAGTTTTCTTTAATTTAAAACAGGGCTTTTGATATTCCTTATTAGCCTGTCACATCTGAATAGGCTGAACAAATGCTGCAAAGATCTGATGTCCATAGTAAGTTCATGAATTAATAATACTAATAATAATACAACAAAGATATAATAATAATACTACAAAGATAATAATAATAATAATAAAAAGACAGAAATTATATTGATTAAATTGTGTGTAATTATAGGTCTTTATTGAAAGCAACTGAGTATAGACCTGTTCCAATACAAAACTGCACCTTATCTTCTTTGTGTGGACTGCTTTTCCAATTTCCAGAAGTTTCCAGAAGTTGCTTGGATACATGAAACCACAAGTTTATTGTTGTTACAGTATTAAAGTCAGTTTAGTCAAGGCATGACATTATGAGCCAAGGGTCTTGTAATTCTGTGAAGGAGTAGGAAGTCCTAGGTATCTACAGATTAATGGACAGCTGGAATATGGCACAGAAACAGTGGAAATCATATTAAAAAAGTATGGCAATTCAGGCAATATGGATTATGAATTCCAGCAAACAAAAACATGCTACTGCAATCCATAGGCATATCACTTTTACAGCTGTGAATGGGTAGATGATTCAAATCTATTAATTGTTCATACCTGATGATAATACAAGTATAATGGTTGAAAGAAAGAATGTTAGATTAAACAAAAGTTGTACTGTGAGAGATTGTCAAAAATACTGCTGCCTTGCAAAACAGGGGTGAGTAAGTATGAATGTCAAAGAAGTGACTGGAGACACTTGGTACTCATTCATTTGCTTCTGACTTTCACCCATGTTTTCATACATGCAGTATGCAAATGTGCAATACGGTTTTATTTTTAAATGCTGCAATCTGAGCTTTATTTTTGTTTTGTTTGTTTTGTTAGCCAGGCAGGTAATAGACCTTTTTAAGCTACAACCCAGGCCAAAAGTAAAAAGAAACAGTGCACTTTATATTGTAAATAAAATCTCAGACAGTAAAAAACAACAAACATATCTGAGAATAACAGTTAAATATTAACATAAAAACTGAAAATGGGTTAGACTAAAGTGCAACTTTGTCTTTAACCAACACGAAGTAATATACCTCTCAACTATCCAGATTTTTGCAGAATGTCCAGATTTTTCCCTCATTTTTTTTTCTGTTTCTCATAAAATTTCTGGTTTTCTGGCAAATCACTGGTATCATCTGAGGACTGAAGTCACTAAATAATGGCATACATTTGAATTGTACACTTCATATTCTTCAGAAAAATACATGCTAAGGCAAATCCTGATATTCTATCAACTTTCTAAGTTTATAAAAGCAATATTTAAAATCTATCTCTATTTTAGGGCCTTTGTTCCCCACCCCCATTATGTCAGGCTTTGTCCAGATTTCTTGCTCTAATAGGCTGAGAGGTATGTGAAGTAATAGTACTGAAGTACTGATTAATAAAATGGCTGCTGTATATCCAGGACCATAGACTGTAGCTAAATGAAACATAAAAAAGGAAAACATGTTAAGGGATCAGAAATGAGGGCATTATGTTTATAAATTAGCCAGTATTTCTGAAGCAACTCTATTTGTACAGAAAGTAAGATGAACCCTCAGTTTCTTTTGAAAACCAGCCAATGTATGTAAATATTCACAATTCATTTCTGATGGGATCATTTCCAATGCGTTGGTCCTATATTATATTATTGCCTCCAATAATGAGGCCAAAAGATGATCTCATGATAGTAAGTGCTCGTTCTTTATGTCCTCTAAGCAAGAAGTCAGGAATCCTTGTAGGTAATCTGTCAACTAGTGAACAGCAGCATTCTATGTTGATTAGCTTTCCTGTGAGAACAGCTAGTATAAGGGTAACGTTTTCAGTCACAAACAACCACATTACGTTTTTTTTTTTTTTTTGCAGGTACCCCTGTGACCATCAAACTACATTTCATTATTGTTAAAACAAACAGTTGTGCCAGGGAGGTGAAGCTGCAGATCCTACAGCAGTCTAAAAGAGGCCAGTGTTACATGTAACATCCAAAACAATTACTGAGAGTAGGAGGCAGTATTTCATTGTTGGTATTTGAGCACTGAAGTCCAGCACTTTACTTTGTTTTGGGTGTAAGCAAAGATTTTATAGCACTGCTTAATCTGGTAAAGTATTCTGGAAACTGTGATTATCTTATGACATTTGAAGGAAAGAGATTGGTCCTATGGTACCACTTGGTATTTATGCTAAGTGAGCTGGTTAATAGCACTATTTAAATGCTTTCAGTCTTTATGAAGTGAAATAGTTCATGTTTCTTAGTATATAGCGACATAAGTGCACTTCTACCAATCCTACATTCATTTCTGAATCAAGCAGACCTCTATTATTTCATAGTTATATTATCTTGTCATCTCCATACAGCCTAAATCCAGCAGTGAAGGGTTAATACAGAGCATGAAATATTTAAATAAAGCTATGAGAAAGTACAGAATGGCACAGCAAGGTGCAGTTTGTATCTGAAGTGTTAGAAATTATGATATAATGTCAACTATGGATGTGGAAGGCAAGCATGAAGACAAATCCCAGTACTTTTTTTCAATTTTTTAATCAAATCATGTGCTAGATTTATAGATGAAACAAAAGTATTTAACACTGTAGGGAACAATACAATTTTAATAATTACAATCTTTTATTAATATGATATAAAAATATTCTGTTCTGAAATTAATATAATAGCCCATTCCTTAACTAACAGAATCCAATAACATTTAGAAAATAATCTGGTATGGTGTATTGCATAGCTCATATATATAATGTGTGTGTGTGTGTGTGTGTGTGTGTGTGTGTGTGTGTGTGTGTGTGTGTGTGTGTGTGTGTGTGTGTGTGTGTAAAGATTACATATAAAGATTATGAAGACTTTTAAATGAGATTTGAACATGAAATACACAGGGAAGTAGAGTCTGAAGAAGGTGGAAAAGGTTCTGAATTTGGAAACATTCACAACTGTCTGCATTAAGAACCACAGCACTGCCCTTAAATATCATGTCAGTCATAAAGAAGAGCACTTTCTTATTTTTCACTAGGCCCCATATAGCTAGTGGTAGTGAATATTTGTATAAGCTTAGTTTATTTATTTAATAATATATGTACCCATAAACAGATCTGACCAATAAGACTAGGAGCGACAAGGCTGAATGTGAGGACCAAAGTCCTAGCAGTTGCGAGGTCAATGGTGTGTGTCAGCATCAAGTGTCAGAGGCTAAGAGCATTGCAAAGTCTTGTGAAAGAGAAACAACAAATATGTGAGCATCATGACTTAGTTAATTAACACAAAGTTCTCTAAAACTTGCTGTTTACATTGTCGATTAGCAAGTGTGCTTATTTTATTTATTTATTTATTTATTTTTATATATATATATATATATATATATATATATATATATATATATATAATAATTTTTTTTGCAGACAATATGCAGCACAGTTCTTTTACAAAGAGTGATGCTGATTGACATTCAGTTTAGAATTCAAGAGACGTTAAACATCTTAGAAGAGGTACAATCTGTTTATCTACTGTATAACTCTGAGTTACACTAAATAGGCAGCACTCCCAGGCTTAGTCTGCAAAAGGTCCATGTCGATTAGTGTTCTACCCTTGTAAACAAATACTGTTAAATAACTGAATTTATCGGAATGTAGATCCATCCTTTAAAGATCCTCTTGAAGCTGTTTACTTGTCTGGTAGTTCAAGTTAATGGTATTGTATACAAGAAATAATTTCCAAGGCAAGGTCATTTTTTTTGTTATGTTATTGCAAATCTGTCACACTGCTTTTCAAATTTGGTCATAAGGCTGGTTTTGACT
>NC_056736.1:536810288-536842788 GCF_019279795.1 Protopterus annectens
CTGTGTGGAGTCTATATGTTCTCCTTGCATTTACATGGGTTTCCTTTGGGTGCTCCGGTTTACTCCCACATTCCAAAGACATGCATCTGGAACATTTTTCCCCAGGCCTCTGCTGAAAATGGTCTCTGTCCCAGTCAGACTTTCCAGGTAAACAAATGTTAAATAAATAAATTACATACCATCAGTTTATTTTGATCAGTTATATCAGTTCTTTTTTTTTTTTAATTTCACCAAGTTGACTTGATGGCTTGAGTTAGTCTATAAATCCATACATGTAATTAGTCACATCACTCCAACATGCTCTTATGAATTCATAAACTAAAATCAATAGTATTTTCTCACAAGAAAAGGGATTATATATTTGTGTCACTGAGAACAGTACAGTAAAATTGCATAGTTACTTGCTTTGGCACACATACTGGTCTACAGTTATGCTACCTTCTTGTCCAAAGGACTCATGCATTATGTTGTATAAATCGGAATGACTTTGTATCTTCTCTAGAAAATATTCTAAGAACATTTTGAAGCAATATAGAGATGCTGGCATTTGTAGGCATGAACAGCCTCAGGCTAGCATCACCATTTTAAAACACCAAACTGCAATATTTGCCAAAGTTGAAAAAGTTTTAAAAAAGTTATAGCTAGAGTTACAAATATAGCAGCTATCAAAACAAAACATAAATAGTTTTACAATAACAAGCTTTCAAACATAGTATGTATTTTTGTATAAAAATTATATTTTTATAATTTTTCATGTTGTTTTATATAAAATTACATTCAACTATTGTTCTCATTACAGTAGTAGCTGCAGCTGCTCTTTTTGTAAGGCTAGGGATATTGTTCATGGGTCAATTATCCCAGTAACATGGGAAAATGTCGTGAGAATTGAAGATACAGACAATAATATACAGGGAGCCAAAATAGTTTCTGATATTCCTGTTCATAGAAAATTCCCCAATATCCCCAGATGATATAATCATGGTAAACATGTATGTGTGTTCAGCTTCTCATTAATAAATTAATTTATGTTTAATACAAAAAAAATATATTTTCTTTTTAAAATAAAGCTGTGTGTAAATAAAAGGCTTCCAGTTTTCAAAATCTGAAAATTTTTTTTTTAAATATACACTAGTATGAATTTTCTATCTTTTAATTATAAAATGTATAACATTACAAAATATTTATTAAAACAAAAGCAGATTAAAACTGAAATTTCCATGTTATGTTCTACTCTTTGCAACTCCCTTACTGTTCCCAGATTCGAGACAGTGTTGGGAGATATTAATGAAAAAGTATTAGCTAAGACTGAGACTTTGATTGATAGAAAAATTCGAAAGCTGCAGAGAGACCTCCGAGAATATGCAAATGAGACCGCCTTCAAACCAATAACCAGCAGAAATCAACGTAATACTGAAGGCAGACCTTTTGATAAAAAAGCTGAAAGAAGGAAACATGGAGTCTCCTTTGCATCATTGGAGGCAACTGAAGCCTCCGATGAGTGGTCGGATGGTAATTTGGACTTTCCTTCACTTCCTCCGGCCCAGAAGAGTGACTATATGCAGGAACATTTTCATAATAGACCCAATACAAGTGGAGGAGGCCAGAAAAGGGGACAAACAGATACGACATGGGGGAGACAGCAGCAAAACCAATGGGGAAAGAGAACACAATGGTGCTATTTTTTTAGAGACTGCTAATATTATAAATTCTGTGGATACTCATTATGTGTTTAATTTAACTGGGTATAATTTTACTAATATTGAACTTGCTGTACTTAATTGTAGTGTCAAGTTTATTCTGAAGCTGCATTCTTTTAAAATTGATGTATTTAAACTAGTCAGAAAGTTGCATTTATTGATTTTTTTTTTCTAAAAATGATAAAAATGCAAATATGATTAGTTCTACTATAGAGAATGTTTCTTTGAATGAATCTGCATGTGTGGAATTTTTTTCATGTGATTCTTCTTTTGAACTAAATGAAGATGAAAATGCTTATTGTTTATTACCAACTGAAAATGTTAGGAGTAAGAGCAATTTTATACCTCCTTTTACAAATGAGATGGTAAAACAATTTCCTAATATGGTAAATTATTCCATACAAGGAATTTTTAAGAAAAGGAATAATATTAAGTATAATTTGACAAAAAATGAGTGGGAGGCATTACAAGGAATAAGAAAGAGAAATTATATTGTTTTAAACCCTCAGATAAGGGTAATAAACTAGTAGTTATGACTGCTGAACAGTATTACAAAATGTGTATGGATAATTTAAGCAATAACGAGGTATATAGGGCAGCAGAATGGAAAGAATATGAATCTGCATTGACAGCCTATAACGAACTAATACAGAGAGGCTATAGGTTGGGATATTTTATAAAGAAAGATGCAGAGAGGAAATTTTATAAAGATGGATGCTCCATGGCTAAATTTTGTTGTCTTCCTACGTTACATAAAAATACAATTAATCCCCCAGGTCGCCCTATAGTGTCTGCATGTAATTACTTCCTTCACAATATTGGTAGTGTCCTACATGAGCAGTTGCTGACAAAAGTAGAGAAGTTGTCTTCTTATATTAAAGATACTTTTGATTTTCTAAGTAAGATGAATAAAATCCAGTGGAATGGAAGTAAATATCGGATAGTGATAGATGTTAAAAATATATATACAAATATTTCACATGAATTGGGTATCAAAGCCTTAAAGTTTTTCTTGGGGAGATACCCCTTTAACTCACTACATAATGGATTTGGTACATTTTTGTCTCAAAAATAATTTTTTTGAGTTTAGTGGTACTTTGTACCAACAAGTTAATGGAACAGCAATGGGGGCAGTATTTGCCCCAATGTATGCAAATCTGTTCATGGGCCATTTTGAGGCACAATTTCTATATAGAATGGAGTTTTTCAGAAGTTATGTAGTGGAGTATTTTAGATATATAGATGATTGAATTTTTCTGGGCAGCCATGGTGGTGCAGCGGTTAGAGTTGCCACCTCACAGCAAGAGGTTCTCCGGTTCGATCCTCGGCTGGGGTGCCTTCTGTGCAGAGTCTGCATGTCCTCCCTGTGGTTGTGTGGGTTTCCTCCAGGTGCTCCGGTTTTCTCCCATATCCCAAAGACATGCTGTAGGTGGATTGGACACTCTAAGTTGGCCCTAGGTGTGAATGTGTGCATGCGTGTGCCTTCTGTGGAAGGTTGGGCATTGGGCTGGCAACTCGACACTGTAAAACTCCACTGCCAATCATGAGTGGACAAATGATCTGCTGTGGCAACTACTAAACGGGAAAAGCCAGAAGAAGATGAATGAATTTTTCTCTGTGAAGGTGGTAGATCCGAGGTAGGTGAGTTTATACATGATTTGGACCAAAATAATTTTGGGATTAAATTTGATGGGGCACAATGTGGGGAAAGAGTGACATTTTTAGATGTTAATTTGGAGGTAAAAGGAAGTAAGATAGTTGCATCTGTTCATCATAAGTTTGAGGGAGTAAACAATTTTTTATATGGCTCCAGTTGTCATCATCCCCATTTAATGCTGCTCTTCCTTATAATGAGTTGCTACTCATTTCAAGGTTGACCAGCGACAATGGTAAAATGGAGGAAGAAATAATAAGAATATGTGACAAACTTAAAAATAGAAGCTATAGTGCTGAATGTGTAGAACAAGCCAGAAATAGACTTATGTCAGGTAATCAAGACAAGATAGTTGCAGAATATAAGTGTAGATGAGACAGAAATAAAAATATTTTAGTGGATAAAATATTTTTTGTGACCACATATGGTGTTTACACTGAACAATTGGTTAAGATCATTATGACCCATTGGAATTTTCTAACACAGGATCCCTTTTTGGGGGAATTGTTGCCTCAAAGACCGATGGTGTCATACAGGTGGGGGAAGAGTATTAAGGATATGTTAATACATGATCAGTTTAAATTTCCCATGGAAAAGTTGAATAGATCTATTAGAAATTTTGGTCTTTGGGCATGTGGTCACTGTAGTATATGTAATTATACAGTATCTACTTTTAATAAAATAAATGGACAGAAATATGATGTGTGTGACAGTTATAGCTGTATGACAGAGGGAATTATTTATGTGCTTAAATGTGAATGTAGCTTATTTTATGTAGGAGAAACTAAAAGTTTTCATGTTAGATTTTTAGAACATTTAAGAAATATAAAAAATGAAAAAGTGGAAAGCCCATTGGGGTTACATTTTAAAATGCACCATAATAGTGATGGGAGTAAGTTGAAAGGAAGTATTTTAGAAAAAGTTAATTGTGAAAAAGATGCATGTTTAAAAAGTAAATTACAACATAAAGAAGCACTTTTATTTTGAAATTCAATACTTTGTACACTTAATGGTTAAAAAGAGAGCTTAATTGGAAATGGCTCTTGTAAAGTGTTTCTCTAATTGTTTAATTGGTTTTGTTTTAATTAATATATATATATATATATATATATATATATATATATATATATATATATATAAGAGGTTGTGAATGGATGTAATTGTACTCTGTTAAAGGCATTGGCCAAGGCTCTAGAGAGAGAGAAAGAGTTTGCTTGTCCAGTCATTTCAGCAATACATTCTGCTTTTGGATTCACTGGCTGAGTCATTTTTCTGCATTGTATTTTCATCTGTGGTTTCTTAGCATTACAAAATATGTTGGAAATTATATCTTTAAATAGGAAGCTGCTAAAACTGCTAAAATTGCATCCCCTGCTGTAAGGAATAAATTAACAGCATCACTCTCATCTCCATATGAACAGAACAACCCTATGGCAGTTTTTAAAGTTGCTTTGATGAGATTTGAGCAAATTAATCAAGTAGACTAGCTGAAAAACCAAATAATAAAGGTACTGTTACACACCATAGTCTTTTCTTACTGATATTAAGACATCTTGCTGTGATCAGTCAAATTCAGATGTCTTCAGAGCAAATGACAATGAAATTATGCAATTTTTAATACACAGATGTAACTTCAACAGCTGATAATATTTAAGGTAAATTAAGACACAATAACACACAGACACACAGATACACAGACAGACAAACAAGCAGACACACACACACACACACACACACACACACACACACACACACACACACACACACACACAGTGATGCATATTACTCACTAGTGCATGTAGTTCTATATTAGGCTTCTTACCACTGAGGTATACATTGACAGAATTCCTTCTTTTTGTTCTTAAATCAGTAAGCTACTTAATGTTATAAGATTCTTTCCACATCCAACAATCATCATTACTTTAGAACTTGTCACATTGTACTTCAGTATAAATTACACTTTATTGCACAACATACTTAAAACCTTTCATATCTCTGTAGTTCAGTTAACTTCATTAATGTTATAATTCCAGCTCTTAATCTTCTCTTAACATGCTAAAACACTGTATTGTCTACAGTGGCGGCTGGTGACTTCAAATCAATGGGGGCTGTAGGAGACAGCTGAATGGGTGAGGCCAAAGGGAAAGAGTATGGTCAACTAGAAAGGGGCAGAGCTATGGTGCCAGTCACAATCAAGTATAAAAAACAAGCAGCACTCAACTCAAAGCACTTCTCTTTGCAGTTCTAATTATAATTTATATTAAGCTGCATAAAATTACCAAGTAACATGCTGAAAGTAGCAATCTCTGGGATACCCCCACTTGTAAAAATGTTTCTTATCCAAAAAGAAATGAAAAAGAAATTATGGCCATATAGTTGTTCTTAAATGCATTGCAACTCCCCCACATACATGGTATAAGCCATAGCAATGCTAGATTTACACAGATTTCAACAAATAAAATACAATGCGTAATAATATCGCAGCCACACCAGATTGGATTTATGTGGATTCACTGAAATTACTTTCAATGATATGAAACAAATCTATAACCATTCACTGAAGCTACATTCAGTAAATACTACAACAAAATTGTTTGGCAGAGGGCAAGGCCCCTGCCACTTCCATGTAGGGGGACACCACACTACCCACAACCCAGATTTATATAAACCAACTCCAAGGTCAAAAAAAACAGTGGAGAAGAAAGCAAACTCTACTGTCAGTAAAAGTAGTTTTAGTGAATAGTATCCATTCTTTTACATTTGCCAAAACTCCTTTTTCGAAGTGGCATGTTCCCACCAGATAAACAGACTGTTATTTAGCAGTGATCAAACAACAGCAGAGGAAAGAAGCTTAATCTACAGATCACCTCCATATCCATCAATTATGGCCACTTTCCTGACTGCGTGGCCCTCAAGTTTGTGCTTGTGATAAAAAACAATAAAGAAAAATAAACAATAATAGTCAAAGTAAAGCAATCTCATTTCAGTAATGTAGTCCATCATACTTTACACAAATGCACACTAGTACTTACTTATACTGACTGTTTAAACTGAGCAAACAACAAGAAAGTCAGTTACTTATGCAAGTCTTTAATAATTCAGTCAAACTAATATGGCAAGCTCCACGAGCTAGGGACACATTCTGATTTAATTATGACCTGAACAGATCAGCACAAGTAAAAGGCATGAAGTATTAGGCTTAACAAGAAGTTCAAGTAAAGTACTAGTCCTGGAAGAGGATACCAATAAAATGGAAACAAGAAAGGAAAAGTCTCAGGCAGATGCATATACGCTATTCGACCCAATCAAAAGGATTCTATAAAACACAAATCATTTTCAAATACATTTTCAAGATACCATATAACAGTGTATAAATGGGAGACATGCATGTTTTCCTAAAGACAATATTGCAGTGCACCCTACCTCTCAACTGCCTAGATTTTTGCAGAATGCCCACATTTTTACCTGATATTTTTGTTCTGTTTCTCGCTGTAGTGCTCAGGCTGTTAGCAAAAGATATCTAGACAATGCCTAAAATAATGGAGGAACAAAGGCCTAAAAATAAGGTCAGATTTTAAATATTGCGCTTATAAATTTAGAAAGTTGCTAGAAAAACAGAATGTGTGTAAATAAGCATGTATTTTCTGAAGGATATGAAGTCTGAAATAAAAATGTATGTCATTATCTAGTGACTTCAGCCCTCACTAACTTGCCATAAAACCACAAATCTTAATCCATTACTTGCTGAGTTGGAGACCTAGGCCCTAGCCCTAGGTTGTTTACAAGAAAAATCAAAAACTGTATGAGGGTCAGGGCAAGCATACAGAAGACATCAAGATAGCTCTGTAAAATCAGGGACAAGACAAGACATTAAGACAACTACAACTTAACTTTTTCTCTCCATTCACTAACCTGCTATAATTTATACTTCAGTTCCACTTCCTATCCTTTTCACTTTCCAATCCAGCCATACAACACAAGGTGAAACAAGTAAGGTGCACTGCACTGCATTGCTTTGCTCCGATCGAACTCCGACTCCACTCCAAACAAGTACTGCTGCTGTGCTGACTCCCTGTTTCTTGCTCTCTTTTTCCCAATGTGGGAAGAGAGTGAGAAGAGAAACAACCAATCACTATCCATCCAGCCATCCACATCACATACTTGACTGCGGACGTGGCAATCTGATCCCCTTCTACTTCACAGTGGTTAGAAACTGTATAGACTTCTGGGCATCTTACACTGATGTCTTCTCTTTTTAATCTGAACTGATTTTGCAGCAGTCCAGATTTACAGAAACAATTTTTTTTAAAGCCGGAACTTGCCTAGCATGCATGAGTGGTTCGAGTTCCGGGACTTTAACAGTGGGTCAGTCGGTCTTGCAGGTCACAGCTAAAATATTATTTTTTAAAACGTTACTCTTGTTCTTTATTTATTTATTTTCCTTCCACAGCTGGGGGGGTGCAGTCATGTAGTCCGATGGCACAAGCCACCACCGATTGTCTAACTTATTAAGCAGTTTGCATTCTGTTTTTTGATTTATAATCACTACTTATTATTTATTTATTTTTGTTGTATAGATTGGCTGTCTCTGCTTTTGTTGTCTGGGTTTATGGACCCACTGAAGTGCTTAACACTTATGTTATTTAGCCATTGCAGGCCGCATGTTACAGTTTAAAAGGATCTTTTGTTTTTTTGTTTTTTTTTCTTTCTTTCTTTGATATTCATCTTGAGAGAGAAAAGTTTAAAAGGATATTTTTTCTTTGTTTGGTCTTCAACTTGAGAGACATATCATTGAGGGGTGCTAGACCAGCACACTACACCAGTCAGCTAGCTACAGTTCTGATCTCACTGCAGTGTTAGTACTTGAATATGAATCTAAGCACATGGTGTGGGAATAGAACCTACAGCCTTCTATTCTACTAGACCTGAAGCTATACTCACCTGTATCCTGTCCTATTCCTGGAAAACAGCCTTGGCTCCAAGATTTCTACACATCCAGACTAAAGTTGTAAATGGATACTCAGATGCTTTCACTGTGGTCAGATGCAAATTATGTTCCATATTTACTTGTTTCTGATGCAAACAAACCTGAACTATACACATGGTGTCTTTAATAATCCATTGCAGTAGAAAAAAAAGATTAGTGTTCTGTTTGTTCCTTTTATGGGAAGGAACAGAAGTCATTAATCCACTGATATTTCTGGACTGAAATGTTTCTTCATACCCATTCCTGATTGGTTGGTTGATTTACATTTCAGTGGGAGGTGCTAGAATTTAAATTCTGAACTTTTGTACCACCCAGTGCTGTACTGCGCTGAAATATCTTTTTGTGTAGCCCCCCCAGTGCCTGGTGCAACCAGTAAAGGACAAGATCTAGTCTATCTGTTTTGCTCCAGTCTATCCATTTTAACACCTGGTTATTAGGATTCTGCATCTCTTCCTGGAACATTTTGTTACACACTGTCTCCACCTGTTTCTGACTAGAGCTGCCCTGTGCAGCAATGCTGTTTTCTTCAACTGTTCTATTAAGGTAAGGTTGTCTGCACAGAATGTAGTTCACCCTTCTTCTACGTGCTATATGATGGCTGTTTTTAGGACAGGTGGGTTTTTTCTTGCGCCATAATACTATTTTTTACATCCTTACTGTGTGCTGGTGAATGTTGTTTAGGTCTTGTATCTCCTTTCTGACAGAACTATTTTTTAACAGAAAGCAGAACTATGTGTACCTGCAGTAACATATACAGAGTTCCAAAATACCCAAAAGGAAAGTTGCTTTTTATTTTAAATTACATAAAAATATGAGTTGTGCTTTCATGGGGGAGAGCTGGAGCCCTGTAGACAGTACCTTCTTATATCATTATATTAACAGCACAGTACTACCTGCTTTTTTAAATAATTTTAAATTGCTACATCTAGCTCCTTGTCAAAACTCCTCCTAGTAAAGTATGTTTTCTATCCCCATCAGCATTAATATTTATTGTGTACTGCATTTATGTTACTTTTACTGTTTGTTTGTGTCTTTCGGCTTTTCCCGGTTAGGGGTCGCCACAGCGGAACTCCGGTCCACTAATGATTGGTAGTGGATTTTTACGTACCGGGTTACCAGCCCTGATGCACAACCTTCAATGAAGGCACACTCCATTCACATATGCCTCCACACAGAAGATGCTCTAGTTGAGAATTGAACGGAACAACGTCTTCCTATGAGGCGACAATGCTTACTTTTACT
Organism: Protopterus annectens; assembly: GCF_019279795.1. Lineage (NCBI taxonomy): Eukaryota > Metazoa > Chordata > Ceratodontiformes > Protopteridae > Protopterus > Protopterus annectens. The sequence goes on from NC_056736.1 coordinate 536,819,869, forward strand.
GTGCAAACTGTAAATCAGAAACCATTGGCTTAGCAGAATGAATACTGCATCTTGAAGCTCTATTAGTTCTGCCATACTGGCGTGCTGTATGTAGATGTGAATGGTTAAATAATGCAGTCTTGGGTAAGTTTATTCTCTTTATCTTACCCACTTTGTATTTAACATCACAGTCCCATATGTTAGTTTTCTATAATCATGTCAAAACACGATATCCACACCTCTGGACTGGCCAGAGTTTTACAGAATGTCCAGATTTTTACCTGATAATTATGATCTGTTTCTCATAAAATTTGTAGTTTCCTAGCAAATAATTTAGGATTTAAGTCACTAAATAATGAAAGACATTTGAGTTCCAGACTTATATACTTCTGAAAACGCATGCTAACCGAACAGCTTTTATTCTAGAACTTTTCATAAGAGCAATACTTAAAATATGTCTTCTTTTTGGGTCTTCGCCCTCCCCATTATTTTTGGCTTTGTCCAGATTTCTTATGCTAAGGCAATTAAGAGTTATGATTATATCTCAGCTCTCCACCATCTGAAAATGCAAAGGAATGTTACAGCACTACCTGGTAAGATATGTTTTGCATTTCCATTTGTGTTACTAGATATTATGCACAGTAGCTGTTTGACTTTAACTGCACACAGCAACAATGAGCTCATTATCACAATAAGATTAACATGATATACAGATCATTACTAGTTCTACTGTACAAATGGGCTGCCTTTTACTGTGCACACTGTACAATGGCAGAACTAATGGAGTTTCAAGATGCTGTATTCATTCTGCTAAGCCAATATTTTCTGATTTACAGTGTGCACAGTAAAAGACACTTAAAGAAATCCCAATCCCTCAGAGCCACATGCTCCAGGGATCTAAACCTTGTCATTACAATAAACAAAACATGCTGGAGGGATAGGTTCCTGACCCAGAGACTCCCCAGACTCTGGAATAGATTGCCCATACATGTCAAGCAATCCGCCTCTTTGTCCTTCTTCAAAAGGAACCTTGACGATTGGATGGGAGAAAGGAAATTCACCCCGGGGATCACGTCAGTCACCGTGCTAGACAGGGGTCCAGGGAAGTAAATAGTGTGGGAAGAAATAGCCAGGGAATTGCTATGGCTAGGCTTGTATAGACCCTAGGGCTGATAGCCTAGCACCAACCTATGAACCTATGAACCTATATGGCTATGCATGGTTGTAATGATACAGCCTCAGATAAGGAGTAATCTATGTCTCATTTTTATTTGTTTACAATCATTTGAAACTGTTGTATCTGACTTTCTCATCCAATAAAGTATAAAGCAAAATGTCACAGCTCCACTAGGTAAAATGAGCTTCCTACCCTCTCTGCATTAATATGTACTGAGCACAGCAGCTGTGTTACGTTAACTATGCAGAGCAACAATAAACACATTAGTTTCACAGAATTACTACAGTATATAGAAGCTTTGGGTTCTACCATGTTGATGTGCCATATGAAGTTGTTATGGTTAAAATAATACAGCAGCTTGTAAGCTGCAATCTCTATCACATAATTTTATATTCAAAAGTACTGTGATATGTTAATTTTCTTGAAATCATTTAACATACTGCATTTTTCATCACTGCCATCATAAAATGTAAAGCAATCTGTCACATTTTTAATGTGATTTCCATTTCTGCCTGCATTAATATGTATTTCACACATTATTTTAACTATGCATAATGGCATTGACCACATTAGCGTCATATAATTGAAATAGCTAGAAAATCTATTATTTCTGTAATGCTAACGTGTTATATATACATGTACCAACTTTTTATTTTCAACAGTGCAATGCCATGTGTTGGTTTTCTGCAACTGATTTAAAATGGTACATCTTTTTAACCTACCGTTCTAAACTGTGTTTCTCATCCTTCTCTGCAGTAACATATGTTGCACATAACAGCATTTTTGTAGCAGTAAACACTTTAGTGTCATAGAATTAGTACAACATCTACAAGTATTAATTCTGTCATGCTAATGTGCTATATGTAGCTGTGTACAGCTAAAAATAAAACTTTCTTGATGAAACTGTCTCCGTTCAATTTTTTATGTTTTTCCATATCATGATAAAGTGCAAAGTAAAATACCACAGTCCCCCCAGTAGAATGTGTGTTCTTGCACCCATCTTATTGACGTACCTTTCATATCGCAGTTGTATTACTTTGTCTCTGCACAGCAACATACAACACATTAGTACAGTAGAAGTAGCCCAACACCTAGAAACCTTATTAATTGTTCTATGCTAACATGTTGCATGTTTCTGTTACACAACTACAGCCACAGGGAAACTACAGTCTCTACCTTCCTCTTTATACTCAACAGTATAGTGTGAAATGTTGGTTTTCTGCAATCATTTTCAAATGCTACACTTGCTTTCCCCTCATCTTAAACTGGAAAGCAAAATGCTATAGCTCCACTAGCTAAAATGTCTTTCCTGCCACATCTGGGTTAATACGTACTGCATATCTTTCCTGCCATGTTTGTATTAATATGTACTGCACACAGCAGTTGTATTTGATTAACTGTGCACAACAACATCAAACACAATATGACCATGGAAGTAGAGAAACATCTAAAGCCATTGTTTGTTCCAGTTAGTTCTACCACCTTAAAGTTCAGTATGTAGTGTCACAAGGTTAAGATTAGAAACTCATTTGAAGTTTGAAGGTGCCATACATTGTTGCATTAAACAGTACAGTGCCTTATGTTGCTATTGTATGATCATAGTTAAATGCTGTATCTTGTTTCCCCATCATTATGAAGTGCAAAATAAAATGTCACAGTCCCACTCAGTAAAATGTGTGTTCCCATTCCTGTCTGTATTTACTTCAATGGAGCTCAGGAAGTTTGCACTGTAACTTCCAATGGGCAGAGCCTCAGCCTTTTGACAGATTCAAATTATGTCCTCACTTTTCAAACTAATCTTCATATCTCTGGAACCATAGGGGTTATGAAAGAACTATAAATGGCAAACCCTTCAGCACAAACTCTTTTTATAGTAGTAGTGTTCTTTAGGCTCTAGGTCTTAAACTGAATTTTATATGTTACAGTAAACACAGTAACTAATAGATTTGTAATATTTTGTAAGCAACTTACAATGTCTCAGCAACCACTCAAGCATACATACTGTCAGTAGCATTTTATTTATCTAGCTGTGAACTTTCATATGAGGCTAAGGAGTTCTCTCTGTGTTACTTGGTTATTGAGATACTTAGGAAAAAATGTGAAAATTATAACTGTATAAATTAATATCAAAAAAGCAACAGTTAATATCTATTTACTTGCAATAGACAGAGGTCAAATATTAATGCATCTGATTTTGCCATTGTGTAATCTTTAAGATGAAATATTTTAAAATCGTGTACATAGCATGATTTTGGAATTATTGATGCTAATATGAACAATTGATATTTGATACCTAGAGGCGTCACTAGGAGTTACCTGCAGATGCACCTGGAGATGTCACTCAGATGTAATGAGTTAATATGCATTCTGCTCGACAGTTGTATTACTTTAGCTATGTACGGCAAAATAACACAAATTAAAATAATTGACTAAGCAACAAGCACGTCTGTTTCATCCACACTGAAGTGCTGTACATAGCTGTGTTTGGCTTAAACAATATAGCCTAATGTATGGCGCAGTCTCTGCCGTGTCTTTGTGGTACAGACTAAAAAGATGACACCATTGGACTAGACCCCGAAGGTCATAGAGCCTACAGTAAATATTCATATTTAGTTTTCTCTCTGGGTACTGTCAACATTTTCTGAACATTAGTAGCTGTAATGGAGCAACAGTGCTTTAAGAAGATTTGTAGACCATATCAGCTAGTATTTCTTAAAAAAGGTTGCTTTGACACCAAAGCTGCAGGAATAGCACACTTGATCCAACAACAGCTATCATGGGAGGAACAACTATGTATTAGAAGCAAATAATCAGAGTAGGAAGAAGGTATCAGGAGGTGCATTTCTGGTATTGTTTTGTGGGCTATATCAGTGTTGATGATATTTTTTTCTTGCTTTTCCCATTAACTGTTCTGATTCTGTTTTTTTCCCATTAACTGTTCTAATTCTGTTTTCTTAATGTCCATCTGTGACTGTGACTATATGGTGAATATTTTCAATAGAAGTTCAATCTAAGGACACTTGTCTCAAATCATGCTTAACTTCATCACAAATGGCATTATGATTGTTCGAAGTGAGCTGTTATGCTTATAATATAAAGAGAAGTTTAATCCTTATATCTTGAGGCAGTGCACATTGCTTTATCCAGTATTGTACAACACTTGCATATTTTTGGCATTTGACAGTTTCTGTCCAGCTGTTCTGGTCTGTCCTTTTGTCCTGCAGTGTAACATGAAACCACTTTGTATGTATTTATGTTGGTTCTTATTCTCTAATATTCAAAGTACAAATGTACCTGGTCAACCAACAGTACTGTCTACATACGCTGTAGTCAGCTGATCTTCATAAGCTGTAACTTACTATGATTATGTCAGCTTAAAATCAGGGCAATCATGCAATTTTATTTTATTTTTTTCATTTATCATGCCATCTTGTCTCTTCGGGCAATATGCGCTGAAGAGTAATTGACTGAGTAAAATCTGATTAGCAGCTCATTTGCACCTCTAACTCCGATGTTTTTTTTTGAGATTTTATTATTGTTGTTTTATAATAGATAATAAAATGAACAACATTTTCCTTCTTAAATCACAAAGAACAATACATTATAACAATAATAATAATAACAACAATAATAATAGTGACAAAGCATGTCTATAACTAGTTCACTCACTCAGTCATATGTAAAAGAGAATAGGTGGAGGCTAGAATTTACAGCTGAACAAAAACTGGAATCTATTTAATTTCTGGATATTTTAGCTTCCAATTGGCCTGAATAGATAGCACCCCGGAAAAGCCTTATACCAAAAACGTATTATAACAATTGCTGCTATTAACCACAAGCTGCAATCTTTTCAAATGATTGAAAATATACCTACATCTGAATATCTATACAGTCAAAAGGAAATGTTCCTTGCAAACAAAAAGCTTGCTCCCAGGAACTGATTACTAGTTTAAATAAAAGGCTTGTTGCTATGATAATATATGGAGGTTAAACTGGCTGATTCCAAGAAGAAGGCTGCATTACTATCATATCACATATCAAATTTGAATAAATCCTATTTTATGTCTTTTATTACTACTTTTGGAAATAGTTAACAATTTAATAATACGGTTAATAACTACTGGAGTATTTTGCAAGGAGGGAAAGACATTGTAGAGCTGATAACACCCACCTGTATATTTATCTACAGAAGTAACAAATCATTTGCACAATCTTTGAGTTGCTTTAAGAAAGCTATTGATTTGGTAACATTGCAAAAATGTCTTTGGAAAGTACAGTATTAAAAGGTTGCTCACCTTGTGGCCATTGCTGTTTTTGTAAATATGTAATTAAAAACAAATGATTTACAACTGCAACACGTTGTATCTTGGACACAATACAATTTTTCACATGCAGTAGGAATGAGTTATTTATTTAGTTACTTGTTCTTACATGTTTTTTTTATGTTGGGAAGGCATCACAAAAGTTTAAATTGTATTTTAGAACATTTGAATGATGTTATATGCCATAAGAAACCAAATGTAGTGAAACATCCAGGAGACATTTTAGTTTTATAGGTATTCATGTAATTGTCTCTGGTTCTGCTAATAAAGCAGGCTGGTAAAATTCATTCAGTCACAAAGAACGAAGATGGATTATTGTTTTTTTCTGGGCTCAATGAATACTTATAAACATTTGATAATGGTGTAGTTCAGTCATATTTAAACTAGTTTAGTTCAGTGATATTTAAACAAAGTTGATGAATATAAAAACAACCAAATTTGTTTTATCCTACTTTTACCCATTCACACAATTCTGTTTTTTAAAATTCATTGTCAATGACGTTAAGATATATTTGTTATATAAAGGTGTAAATATAAAATCTGATGATATTTTTGCTATCTGCCTATAAACTGCCTTGTTATTGTTTTGTTGCTAACAACATACAGAATAAGATGTTACTGAACATTGAAATCAGTCTTTATTAGTTTGCTGGTCATTATGCAACTAATGCTTTAGAAATACAGACTGCTTGGGCTCAGGCATGAGTGGGGCTCATATTTATATCTATAATGCTGTTGACAAGTTGTAGCTTTTATCCTGAGTTCATAGTGCACACAACAATCCAAGAGGTTTCATACAATTTCTGAATGTGTCTTGATTTAAAAAATCCTTTGAAAATAAACAGCCTACTTAAAAGGTTTATTATTATTATTCAAGAGATGGCAGCAATTATCATAAAAAAATACAGTCTGGGTTAGATTTAAATTTTAGTTGACAGTATATCAGAATTTTTTTGAATCTATCATCATTTTATCTATGAATTAATAAGGAAAGTGATTATGTAAAAATTATTAACTTGGTAGTATGCCTTACCACCTATTTGGGGTATTAATTAGGTGGAATAAAATGGTGCCTGACCCAATTTTAGAAGATGAATGGGATGTTAATCTTAGAAATATTTATGATAGCCGGTGACCAATAGCCTCCTATTTTACCTTTGCCAATGTGATTTACCTGAAACCTGCTGATATTAATAGATGTAGCATGTCTAGTACTGACGTGTGCTCACATTGTCACAAGGCTTGGGCTAATTATTTGCATATAATCTAAGGTTATCATTTTGCACAAGCTTTATAGCATTATGGGCATTATCAAAGAAAGTGTTACTGCTTGTGAATATTGATTCTTGTTTCAGGTTCTTGATTACTGCTTTATCAAGTGTGACAGTATCGACCAGTATTTTACAAATTAGACCATTCAATTAAGAAATGACTGGTGGTCTAGCTACTACGCACACTAACATCAACACTAACATGATGCCTCCAGATGATGATGACCACAAGTCTCCTCCATCAGTGAGGGAGCTTCCCCAGCTTATTGCCCTTTTGAGGTAATAAATTAACCATTTACAGAACAGCAGGTTAAAAGTAATTTAATAAGAAAACAAAAAAAAGGTGGTTAGGGACCAGGTTGATTATGCTAATCATAAGGCCTATCCAGTACCTAAGGTTGCCACATTCTAAAGAGTTCATAACTATTGTAGTCAGGGTGATTTGTCAACAGCTCAAGAGCATTCTGAAGGAGATCCACAGATTTACCCCTCTACTTCACATAATTCCACTCTACATTACACAGCTCATTCCCACCCCCACACTGATAACTTGTGATAAATTTAATAACAATCTTCTTCTTCTTCTTCTTTCCGCTGCTCCCATTAGGGGTCACCACCGCAGATCAACTGTTTCCATTTCTTCCTATCCTCTGCATCTTGCTCTGTCACACCAACCACCTGCATGTCCTCTCTCACCATATCCATAACCTTATCTTAGGCCTTCCTCTTTTCCTGTTACCTGGCAGCTTCATCCTTAGCATCTTTTTCCCAATATACTCTGCATCCCTCCTCAGCACATGTCCAAACCAATGTAATCTTGCCTCTCTGGCTTTGTCTCCAAACCTTCCAACCTGGGCTGACCCTCTAATATACTTATTCCTAATCCTGTCCATCCTCATCACACCCAGTGCAAATCTTAACATTTTCAACTCTGCCACGTCAAGCTCTGACTCCTGCCTTTTTGTCAATGCCACTGTCTCCAACCCATATAACATAGCTGGTCTCACTACCCTCTTGTAGACCTTCCCTTTCACTCTTACTGGTACTTGTCAGTCACAAATCACTCCTGACACTCTTCTCCACCCACTCCATCCTGCCTGTACTCTCTTCTTCACCTCTTTTCCACACTCACTGTTACTCTGAACTATTGACCCCAAGCATTTAAACTCATCCACCTTTGCCACCTCTACTCCTTGCATCCTCACCACCATTTCTCTATCCTCCCTCTCATTCACACACATATATTCTGTCTTAGTCCTGCTGACTTTCATTCCTCTTCTCTCTAGAGCATATCTCCACCTCTCCAGGGTCTCCTCCACCTGTTCCCTACTCTCACTACAGATCACAATGTCATCTGCAAACATCATAGTCCACGGGGACTCCTGTCTGATCTCGTCTGTCAACCTGCCCATCACTATTGCAAATAAGAAAGGGCTCAGAGTTGATCCTTGATGTAATCCCACCTCCACCTTAAACACATCCGTCACTCCCACTGCAGACCTCACCGCTGTCAAACTACCCTCGTACATATTCTGTACCACTCTTACATACTTCTCTGACACTCCTGACTTCCTCATACAATACCACAACTCTTCTCTAGGCACCCTGTCATATGCTTTCTCTAAGTCCACAAAGACACAATGCAACTCCTTCTGACCTTTTCTGTACTTCTCCATCAACACTCTCAGAGCAAACATTGCATCTGCAGTGCTCTTTCCTGGCATGAAACCATACTGCTGATCACTAATCATCACCTCCCTTCTTAACCTAGCTTCCACTACTCTTGTCCATAACTTCATGCTGTGACTGATCAGTTTAATCTCTCTGTAATTACTACAGCTCTGCACATCACCCTTATTCTTAAAAATCGGTACCAAAACACTTTTTCTCCATTCCTCAGGCATCCTCTCACTTTCCAAGATTTCATTAAGCAATCTAGTTAAAAACTCCACTGCCATTTCACCTAAACACCTCCATGCTTTCACTGTTATGTCACCTGGGCCAACAGCCTTTCCATTCTTCATCCTCTTCATAGTTATCCTTACTTCCTCTTTGCTAATCCACTGCACTTCATGATTCACTATCCACACATCATCCAACCTTCTCTCCCTCTCATTCTCTTCATTCATCAGCCCCTCAAAGTACTCTTTCCATCTGCTCAACACACTCTTCTCGCTTGTGAGTACAATTCCCTCATTATCCTTTATCACCTTTACCTGCTGCACATCTTTACTAGCTCGGTCCCTCTGTCTAGCCAATCGGTACAGGTCCCTTTCTTCCTCCTTAGTGTCCAACCTTTTATACAACTCTTCATATGCCTTATCCTTAGCCTTCACCACCTCTCTCTTTGCCATGCACCTCATTTCCTTATACTCTTGTCTACTTTCTTCATCCCTCTGGCAATTCCACTTCTTCTTCGCCAACCTCTTTCTCTGTATACTCTCCTGTACTTCTTCATTCCACCACCAGGTCTCCTTGTCCTCCTTCCTCTTTCCAGATGTCACACCAAGCACCTTTCTAGCCATCTCTCTTACTAGCTCTGCTGTAGTTAACCAGCTATTTGGTAACTGTTCACTGCCACCCAGTGCCTGTCTTAACTCTTCCCTGAACATCACCTCACAATTACCCTTTTTCAGTTTCCACCACTTGATCCTTGGTGCTGCCCTCACACTCATTCTCCTCTTCTTGATCACCAATGGATAAATTTAATAACAATGTTCCTCCTTTAAGGAGGTCAGAAAGGACAAGGAATCAAAAAACGGATGTATATATTTTTTATCTGTCCCCATCAAGGTTTGAGGCAGGGGTTGGAAAAGGAACAACTGTAACAAATAAGGTCTTCAAACCCTGTGTGTAGTATAGAATATTACCCTTGTTGGGGGGGGGGGGTAATTGTAGCACACAATGGTGAAATGTTACCTATTCCACGGTTTAACAGTTTCAGCTACACTGACACTACTATTACTGCAACACAGTTTAATCTTTTTTTAAAAAAGGTTTTAAGTTTGTACCATCTCCTATTATGATTTTGTCTAATGTTTTAATTGACCTTAAAAATACACCAGGAAGTGGAATTTTCAGTTGAACACACACAATTGTTTGGATTCTGTCAACATTTCACTCACCAAAAATTGTTTTAGGAAAAATGTATTTTTTAATCTACCACTGAACCCAATTTTAGACAATTTTGAAAAAATCCTGTGAAAAAGATTTCTACAACTTACAACAATGATACTTTCCCTGATATTACAATCAGTTCAGTAGAACACATTTTGAAAGATTTATGGGATTTTTTGACTAAGATTAAACAGTTCTTTTATAGAGAATCTTGTAGTTTTTCAACTGTGGACATAGAAAACATGTTTTTTACTTCTATACCCCACCAGTTATGGTTAGAACAGTTTCACATAGCTATTAATGAGTTTCACTCAGCTATTTGTCAACACCGCCTTGGATGATCACCTTTTTAATTTTATTATGGACACCATGGAGTTGATTTTGTCAAACAATTTTGTTTACTTTGAGAGGGAATTTTTCCACCAGGTGCAGGTGGTTGTTATGTGAGTTAGTTATACACCCATCTCTGCATGAACCTAGTTATTGACAGTTGGGAGAAGAGCTACATCTTAGGATCTAACTATGACAAATATTGTAATACAATAAACAACACTCAAAACAGCACCAAAACCACAAATGCAGGAAAGCTGGCTCCAATGAAGGCTATCCCTTCCAAAATTCCTCTCTTCAGAGGAATAACTTGTGAAAGACACTTCACCCCACACACTGGTATATGCAAAATGACAAATTTATTAACTCACCACAAGAAAAATAATAAAAAGGTAACAATAAGTTAAAACATGAAAGGATTTAGCACTTTCATCTCCAATTCTGATGAAGTCTCCTGAATGGGAGATGAAAGCACTAAATCCTTTCATGTTTTAACTTATTGCTACCTTTTTGTTATTTTTCTTGTTGTGAGTTAATAAATTTATCATTTTGCATATACCACAAATATTGGCATCTATACTTAGGTTACCTTGATGACATCTTCACACTTTGCAATGATGCAAATAATGTGGTAGAAGAATATTTCTCATATCAACAACACTATGCTTTTTTTTAATTTACACATAAACATTCTACAGATTCTTTTGATTATTTTGATGTTATGGTTTATAAGGACAAACCAAAAGGATGTTTTGGTTAGAATGTTTATAGGACACCTATTTTTCCCAACAGCTACCTCAATTTCAAATGCTGTCATCCAAAATACTGTAAGAAAAACATTTTCAAGGGTTAGCTAGTTAGGCTAGCTAAGATGTGTTCAGATTTTGATAATTTTACTTTGGAGGCAGACAATTTATTACATATGTTTCTAGAGAGGGATTACCATTTACACCTTTCAGTCAAGTTATGTGATGAAGTGTCAAAAGGATGGGGTGGATTATGATGTTATAACACCTTATACGTCTCAGTCCCAAAGTATGGACAAAGGCCTTTTTCCAAATCACTGGTTGTCACATATAATTCTTACTCTAAGGCTATAAAATATATTATTACTAGGAATTGGAATATTTTTAAAGCAGATGAAGATACAATACACTGGGTGAGACACCAAAATTTGTCTATAAAACAGACATGAAATTTAAGAACCTTCTGGAACACCTGATAAACACCAGTTTGGTAAGGCATTTTAGAGGCATACAGATATGTTTGCCTGGCACCAGTTATCAGTGTGCTTACATGTTAGAACAAGAGTGTATCACTTTGTATTCACCTGTCCTTAAAGTTCTCTTGCCAGTGGAAATTGTGCCTCTAAGGGGGTTATATACATTGTGTTATCTTCTGGATGTTCAGGTTTTTATGTAGGAAAAAACAAAAGACAGTCTCAGAAAAGAATATATGAACAATTGTGTGCTATTTCTAATGGCAGCCCTAACAATGCAGCATATAATCATACACAGAATTGTGGCAATTCTTCAAAATTTTGGTTTGGTTTATTGGAAGTTGTCCCACACAATACCCGTGGTGGTTTCTGGGAAACAAAAACAGAATACAGAGAACTAGTTTGGCAGCCAAGACTCAACACATCGGCCCAACCTGTGTTAACTGAACAGGTCTCAGTATCCCATTTCTTAAACTTACAGTTGCTAAGTTTCAAACTTTGTTACATTAGAAGTTTTTACTTATTTATATTGGAGTGAGGTTTAGATTCTATATTAATAAGTTGGATCTAGGATTATATATTAGTGGCTTCAAAAAATAAACTGCCAAAACATTTACATCTAGAACTTGGGAGTGTGATATGTTTGATAAGCATACTGGATTATATTTTTACTATTTTTCTGGGTTTTGTTAACAAATAAACTCCTTCTAGTCATACCTAAATCTTGTCTTACAGACAAAGCAAGCATTAAAATCCAGTCCCATAACAACACTTTAATTGAAGCTGTCTCATCTACCAAACTCCTCGGAGTAATTATTGACAACAATCTAAAATTTGATCTCCATATTCATGATAGCATAAAAAATACAAAAAATTAGGTATGCTATACAAAAACAAATCTTATCTAAACAAACAGACAAACCTTGCATTAGCCTACACCTACCTGTTACCTTCACTCCTCTATGGTGCACCTATTCGCACCAACTTCCGAGTGTCACTTAAGTCCAAACTTGAATCTTCTTATAACAAAATAGGTAAATTTGCTACAAGTTCGTCACAGCTCACCCATCATTGTATTCCTCTGCATTCCCCTCACTGGCTTGAGCTATCATAACAACTAACCTAGCTACAGCTTGTAACTGCCCATAACATAGTTTACAAACCTATAGCCTGCCCTGCCCTACTCCCTGTTCTCCAAGCCTACAGTCTCATTAGATCCCTTTGAGGTGAAGACAAATGATTTCTTACATTGTACAAACCTAAGAATTCCACTGGTAAAAGCCTGGAATAATCTCCCTACAAACATTAGACTTAACTCCAATCATCTTGCCTATAAACAAGTTCTAAAAAAAATTCTAAGTAAAGCATAGGTTTATAGTTTAGTACTCAGCTAACTGTCTTTGTGGGCCTTCTTAAGCCTAGCCAATTACCCCATGTAAGAATCAAACACTGCATCTTGTGTCTGAAAGGTAAACACCTTAACCATTATACCAACCTCCCAACCATTTAGATCTGTTCTTGCTCTAAACAAGGTTTAAACTTCACTTTGCCATAATTTTCTCCTTTTTCTCCTTCACTACATTAACCTTTGCATACCTCATTGCTTCTTCCTTCCTCTGTCTACCTTAATTAAGTTCTAACTCTCTCTTACTAATATCTTCAGTTCAGCCCAATCTATTCTCTATTCTCAATTTCACGTTCCCCTTAGCTTCATAAATCAACACTTCTTTCTGCTTTGTCCTCACCATCACACCAAATTTTTCCTTGTACATTGACCTTCCTGTATTAATCATTGCTATAAGACCCCCTTCCCTAGCAAACTTAGTGTTTTTTTTTTCTATTTCTTATCTATTAACTCAGCTCACTACCTAACCGCCTCTTTATTTTCAGTTATTGATATATTTATGCTACTAATATGACTCTTTCATTGACAACAAATGTCACTTCTGCTGTCATTTAATTTATCTCTGCATGTTTAGAATTATGCATCTAGGCTTAATGCTGTACTTTGTATCAAAGTTACATATTTCTCTTCTAATACATATGCTAAAATATTGAGTAATACTGATTTTTCATTTTGTTTTTGTTTTTTTTTTTTTGCTGTAACTATTGTAAGAAATTTATAAGTAATTTGGAACTTTGCTCCTTGGGCTTCCATTGAAAATGGGTACATTGAACCCAGTTAGACTTTCTCAGTGAACAAACATCAATAAATAAATAAATACATGATATTTGCAAAAACTTTTCCCAGTATGTCATGTACTTTTAAAGTGTAGCTAGCACACACTTGATATCTTTCTATATTTGTAGTAATAATTGGATTTTCCTCCATAAAATATGTTATTTTGTAAATGTCAGTGATCTGTTTCAAGTTACACAACAGTTTATATCCTAAGATTGCATCAGATAAATAATTCTGTGGACTGATGAAGCAATGACAGACCTACACAATGTTACTTAGCAGATAATGCCATTTAATACTACCACGTTGTATTTTACATATTATTTTCTTATTCATTTGCATCTACAAATTCTGGCCATGGTATGCACATATAAAATAAACAATTTAAATAGGCATTTACTTAATTACATTTTGGTAACTGGCCTGTGCAGATTGGTAGGATCTAACTTACAATTCACAACAAGAAAGAAACATTAAAATAAAAATAAGACAATATATGTGTGTTTTTAAAATTCCAATTCATACCCCAGTTCCTTAATATTTACTTCTTAATTTCTGATTCTTCTGAGAAGTTCCTACAAATATATCAGATTTTGCCAAATAAAAAGAAGTATTTTACTGTACCTTCTGAGTCATGACTTGCCTCTAATACAACATCTTTGTATCCAAGACATTAGAGTGAGTAAACCCAGGAGAGTGCTGTTGTTAGCAAAATAAATTAAACTGGCACAGCCTCCATGAAGGGACCTTTATCTGCACTTCTTGCTTTAATATGATGAATTGCAAGATCATATCTATACCTTGGAGGAAAGAAGATGTTGTCCATGGCAGCCAATTCTTCTTAAAAGGCCATTTTCAAACAGATAAACATTTCTTACACTTGGTCTTGACCTACTGTTTAAGTCCCAGCCTCTTCTATTTTAAGTCTTCATTTTAAACTTGTTTTAATTAATAACTGTTTAAGGCATATCATTTTATTTATAGATTATAGGCATAAATATACCATATGCCTGTTTTTCTCCCACTTTATACTGCAGTTTATGTTTGTATTAAGTTAGCTTACCTTACTTTCTCTATAAACAGGCTAAATATCTTTAACTATTAAATCATCGTCATATAACTTGTATTTACTCTTAACCAATGTTTTCATATCATGCCTAATTTAGTATAATTATTTAAACTATATTTGTGTTTTGTATTATTTTTAATGTTTGTAAAACTATTATTCCCTATTATTTATTTATTTATTTGAAATGTGTTTACCAGGATAGTCTGAATGGGTCAAGCTGTTTTCAGCAGAGGCCCGGGGAGAAAAGCACCATGTACAGGCAATATAATAATAACATTCATATAGTACAGTATCACTCCATAAATTCAAAATAAAAAGCAGACAAAATGTAGCTATATGTAAAGTAAACTAAAGCATAACACTAATAAATTACAGTATCATTGGATACATTCAGACTAAGGAGAAAAAAGCATAATATATATTGGTTTAAAAATACAGGTGAATGAGATATGAAGTAGAAGTGAAGATTAGCCAGGAGCATAGCTGGAGCACAGTCATATGTCATTTAGATATTTTTTAATGAAAATTTGAAGGCTGGTAGGCTGGGACTTGATCTAATAGTTAGGGGGGAGAATTCCATATTTTTATGACAGAGTATGAGTAGAGACACTATCCTGATTTTTTGAGGGTTTGAAGGTTATTAGCACTTTTTTGTCCTCATATCTTAGGGTTCTGTTTGGTTGGTAGGGTTGAATTTGATTGCTTAGTGCTGGGCAGGAAGAGGGTTTGTAAATAATTTTGTGCACTGTTTGTAATTGGATATAGTGGAGTTGGTTGGGGAGTTCAAGCCAGTTAAGTTATTTTAGTGAATTATTCTTAAAATGTTTTGCAATACTTTGGATATTTTCTTACTAAGTCTTCACTAAAAATGGGCTTCGACCCACTCAGCCTTTCCTGTAATGAAGCATCAATAAATAAATAAATCGTAATATTCTGCTGTTATATACCATTTACTCAATTTTATAATTTTTTAGTTTAGTTTCCTTATAAACTTTTGAGTTGATATATAGCATAATATGTCATAATATTTAGTTTTTCTCCTATTTCACTAAACTGTAGCTTTATAATTATTATTTTAACAAAAATGTCTAGTAACTAGTTATTTCATTAATTGGTTCATAGCTTGTTGGTGATTACTAGACTCATAGCTCGAGCCCATAAAAGCCTAGCCATTATTACCTGAATTTTACCTGATTTTTGATCCCTAATGGCTAGAGGATAGCTTAGGTTTGTGCCTATGCCTTTGAGTATTTTACAGACTGCCCATGTCCATAAGGGACATGACTACCACTCCAGGAGAGAATTTATGATTTCCCATCCATTGATCCAAATTTTACTTGAATAGAAAGCCTGGTCCAGAGAAGGGTTAATTTCTGAGACACATATCTGTCTCTCCAGCATGTTTTTTTGGTCTCACAGCCCAGGTTTAGATCCTTAGACTGGGTGTGCCTTGTGCAGTTTGTCTTGCAAATGTGTAGCAGTTCCATCAGGGCTAGATTTGAGTGTGCCTTGTAGGTTAGGCATGTATTTCCTCTTAATGGTCAATAGGAGACAGAGTAAAGATATAGGTCTTTTAGTCAATCTGCATAGCATATGTTGTTTACACCCTGTATTATTTTTCTTTTGTAAGAAACCTCTGAGGTGGTTCCAGCTGTTGCAAGTGTCTGGTCAAGTACATGCTGAAAGGTGCATTGTAATTGATTATTGGTCTGATGAGAGCCGAGTACAGTAGGACTATAACTTCCTTGGATCTGGATGCTATTTACTTACAAGCTGTGCCACATAGAAGGCCTTCCTCACCACTGTGAAGAAATGGTGGTCAAAGTTCAAGCTACTATCTATCTGTGTGCCTAGCTTTCTCACCTCTAAGTCCACTCTTAGGGGTATGCTATTAATGTTGTAATTTGCACTAGTATTTGACTTCCCAAAAAGTATGATTATACATTTTTTTGCATTTAGTTTTAGACCATGACTCTGGCACCAATCATTTTTCAGAGTCAGACATTTCTGAAGGAGATCTACATCTTAGGGAGATTCAGTGATTACCACCAACTTTGTCAGCAAACTTGTTCAGCCAAAGGCCATCTACATTAGTCTTGACTTCAGAGAAGTATATTCTGAATAGGAGAGGTCTCAGCACTGAGGCCTGTGGCACACCACTAGTAAATGGCCTTTTGCTGGATCTGGATTCTCCCACTCTGACAACATGTGTCCTATCCATGAGCCATTTGGCTACAAATAGACTTATGCCTAGTTTTGTGAGTTTATCTATAATACCTGAGTGTGGAATTGTGTCAGATGTCTTAGCCAACTCAAGGTAGGCAGTATGCACTGCTTTACCTGCTTTCATGACCCTAGTGATTTTTTCAAAGAAATTCACCAGATTGAGTAGACCTGACCTGCCCTTGACAAAGCTGACCTGAGCTGCTTCCAGTGTCTGGAGGCTTCCTATATCGTTGTTTATCAGGTCCATGATTATTCTTTCCATGGTCTTGCATAAAAGACTAGTCAAACTTATGGGTCTGTAATTTTCTAGGTCTGTTAATGGTCCCCCTTTATGCATAAGGATGACTTTTGCTGTCCTCCACTTCACAGGGACAGAGCCAGTTTGCAGGCTGTGGTAAAACAGAGATCCTAATGGCTCTCACAGGTCCTGTTTCAAAATATTTAAGAGGCATTCCGGGATATTGTTGGGACCCACCCACTGAAGCTATGTGTTTAGCTTTAGAGACCATAGTGGTGACCTATTCTTTTGTGATAACTGGTACAGGAATGGTAGGGAGGTATTTGTCGGATAGGGGGGTAACCTGAGGTGACAGGGGGGTGAAACTTGAGCTGAATTAATAGGCCAGCAGATTTGCTACATCTTCTAGCTGGGTTCAAATGATGCTGTATACAACTAACTCTGTATATTGTTGGGTGTTGACCTTAAGATTGCTGACATAACTGAAAATGCCTTATGGTTATCCTTAGCTTGGGAGGCTATTTTTACCTAAAATTTGCTTTTGAAGACTTGATTAGTCCCCTGATTTGCTTGTTTAAACTAATGAGGGAGTTTTTGCTCTGTTGTGCACATTGTCTCTAATGTCTAGACAACATTTTCTCTCTTTTGTTGTACAATCTATTTATACCAAGGGTCCATCAGGATGGCTTGTTTTTGCAGTTTGCCCAAGGCATATTTCAGTCTGGAACTGCTGTTTCTATGCAGTTGTTTATATGGCTGTACAGGGACTTTGTGTGTGCTTCCGCTTCTGTGTTTTCTGGGTTTGGAGGAGCCTGGAAATTACATATGTTGTTGCGTAATAGGAGGTAGTTTGCCTTAGAAAGGTCCTTAAAGGTTTTGGTGTTAGGTGAGGTTTCTAGTTTTATATTTATTTCAAAGGAGACCACTTCCTGATCCAATCTATCCAGTGACAAGATAACACTTAGGGGAGGCAACACTCACCCATATTTGTGAGTACCAGGTCTAGAATATTTGTACCCCAAGTGGGAGCGCACACTAAGTGCTCTATGGCATTTGCATTAACCAAGTCTAGAAATCTTTGAGTCTGCATGTGAGTGGTCATGTACACCTCCCGGTTAATGGAGCGATAGTTGAATTCACCCATGAGTATAGTATTGTGCTGAATGGGAGAGCATCATCATCATCATCATCATCGTCGTCGTCGTCATCATCATCATCCTTGTCATCATCATCATCATCATCACCATCATCATTATCATCACCATCATCATCACTATCATCATCATCATCATCATCATCATCATCATCATCATCATCATAAACCTATTTTTTCCCCATTTTCTGTTGCTATCTCTCTTTATTCAGTGGCACTGTACTACCTTCTTCAGTAGTCCTGCCTGACTGTTTCAGGTCTTCTCTCACACAGTCCATCCACCTCTTTGCTGGATGTCCTCATTTTCTCTTGCCTTCTTCTTGTCTGTCCCAAATCTTCTTCGCCAAATTCTTCTTCTTCATCAGATTCTGTCATGCTGAATGGTAAGCGATTCCAGTAAATATAGGTATTTAGTATATTTTTTTCTGGTGCATGGTGGGGGACCTGTAGCCAACAAGGATATGGTAAGGGATCACATGGAGTAGCTCAAGTGTTTCATATTGTGTGACCAGTCATGAGGTCTGCTTATCCGTTATGTAGATAGATACACCTCCACATTTTGTCCTTTATGTGCAGTGGATGGTCGTAACATGTGAAAGGCATTGTAGTCTTGCACTGCCAGGATGGTTTCTATGGCTTTCAACCATGTCTTAGTAACTACACAGATGTCAGCATTTTCCAGGATAAGAAATGCTTCCAGGGAGTGTAGTTTCATGTTGAAATTCCAAGCATTGAGCAGTAATACGTTTAGCTTATCCTGAGTAGATTTTCCTTTGTTAGAAGGTTTGTCTGTTTGGCAATGCCTTAAAGAGGCACTATAGGGGTGGATAATGTTTTAGACAATATCCAAAAGCCTAGTAGTAACAGGTGAAGACCATCCCAAGCAAAGCAGTGTGGTCTGTCAATCATGTTCTCCCAGGCTGACAAATAATGAACCCTTTTGGAATGACACCAGTAGCTAAGCCAATTACTAGAGTCAATGGTTTTCTATTGCTATTGTGGCATCATCCGTGGTGATGGCAGAATGCTGCTCACTGCTAGGCTTATACCCACCTGTGACACATATTCTGAGAGGTCAATCATGTCTCTCTTCATATAAGTCCAGGGAGGTACAGCTCAGGTCATTTACACCCACATGGACTATGACTAAATCATGTTAGTACTTGGGGTTTAGTGACCTGAGTGTTAGTTAAGTAAGACACTGAAGAAGGATAGTTTATATCTGAAAGCTTTGTCGTTTTATTAAAGTTTTTTTGATGGTGTGGAGTACTACTTTTTCCTTGCTTGAATCTTGGCCCCTGACAGGCAACTAACTGTAACCTTTTCCTTATCCAGCCTGGACAGACATCAGTCTGCATCACAATGGAGTCTCTTATGACCAATTCTTACAGTCCCTCAGGACGCCCATGTCCACCAAGCTAGATGCTGAGATAGTAGGAAAGTGCCTATCCATGTTTTCCAGTTTTTAATATGTGCTTTACAAGGGACTAGAATGGGGGGGTGTTTGCAATTGGACAAGGGATTGATGCTTACTTAGCGTAATCTACAACTAACCTATGAGGTGAAGGTGACCAGTATGCAAAGCAGTTGCTGTTTGAGCAGCGATAGTTCTGACTGTTTTAACAATGTAATCTAGAGCTAACTAAATGCAGCAATGCTGCTCAGCATACAGACTAGTTGCTCCTTGAGTAGCATGGGACTGTGGAAAATTTCAGAGATAGTTTTTATAAGGAAAAGTACTACTTGTAGTGACTGCGTATATGCAGGGCATCACTGCCCTCTGCTGCACAAAGAACAACATTGTGCAAATGTATGGCTTCAAGTTGTAAACTAGGTGTGCCAACAGGCTAATCAGGTAAGGACAAAATAAACTTTTCACCAACAATTACCAGCTCAGACAGGTGGAATCAGCCATCTCTTGCCACAAGAGTGTAGACTTTGACCCTTTTAATGTAAAATGACTGGTTTGGAGCCCAAGTGTTAGGGAACCACAAAAACAGATGCATAAGAGCACTGAAGGCAGCAGATACAATGTATCTAGAGTATCAGAATTGCAGCCCTTACAACACTGGAAAATGTAACTTAAAACTCTAAGAAAGTGCAAAAATAACAATAAATAGCACAGAAATCTTTGAGAATGCAATGCAAGTGCAATGAAAATAAGCAATACAAGTGCAAAACAATGCTTAATTTCAATTTTCTTGCCAAGGACTAAAACATTCCTTGGTTTGTTCCTCCTTCTATCCTGCATGTTTTTATGTCTTCATTTTAAACTTGTTTTAAGTTATAGCTGTTAAAGGCAAACATTGTCTTGATTGTTCTTCCTTCTATCCTGAATACAATATCTTGATATTAACTGTATATCGTTTGATGCTGTGTTTAGTAAATTCCTTAACAATACTTCTCAAGAATATTTAAAGCAAAATAGAATCAAATTCAAAATATCAGGATTGGACATCTCTTTTTGCTAAAAAATGTTTAATTTTTAAGATTTTTTATTTTATTTATTTCAAAAAGTCTTTCGGCTTTTCCCAGTTAGGGGTTGCCAAAGCGGAACTCCGGTCCACTCATGATTGGCAGTGGATTTTTACGGTGCCGAGTTGCCAGCCCAATGCCCAACCTTCAAAGAAGGCACGCCCATTCATGCTCACACCAACCTGCATGTCTTTAGCGTCACTCGACTGTGGGAGGACATGCAGACTCCACATGGAAGGCTTTCCAGCCAAGAATCGAATGGGAGAACCTCTTGCTGTGAGGCGACAATGCTAACCGCTGCACCACCGTGGCCTACTTTTTTATTTATTTATTTTTACTAAATATTTTACACTTAGTATATGTATTTAAATACTGTACCATCTGCTTTTCTTTCTTCCCATTTGTATGACATCATGATTTTATAACTGCTATTCTGAGTTTTTGAGCCAGATTTTCCACGTACTATTTTTCTTTTTCATGAGTTGTTTATTCTTAGTACTTCCATTTAGTCTTTATCTTAATAATATTTCATGACTAAGTCTGGGTAATGCAGGATATACCCATAGTTAGTGTTGGTTTGATCATGAGGATAAAGCCTGAGTGATAAAATTAAGTGAGCTCTAGGTAGGTCCTGTGTTACCCACACACACTGGAGTGGATTACTGCTATCCTACTACAATGACATTATTGACTCTTATCTTGTAGGGAGTATCAAAATGATGCACTGAGCAAGCGTTCAGCATGTATGTGTCAGCCCTTCCGCAGTTTCTGCTGATTATTAGTATTAATATTAATATTAGTATTAGTGTTAGTGTTCATATTAATATTAGTATTAGCATTAGTGTTAGTGCTAGTACTAATATACTATTAGTATTAGTGTTAGCATTAATATTAGTATTAGTATTAGTATTAGTATTTTCAAGTACAACTTAGATTTTTGGAAGGGAAACAGAAAATCTACCCCAGGGCTGCCCCCTGTACTACTGATGGAAAAATGCAGCTCCTAAATGCTTTCTTCCATGCATTGGTTCCCTCAATTTTTCTATGGTATGATCCCAGTTATTCTCATTAAGAGTAATATATAATTATCAACCAATGATGGAGAAGGCCAGTCTATAACCAAACGGGATAGGCTATTTTGAACACAATAAGGGGGGATTGGCTGGTCTTAAACTGGCCCACAAGGGCAGCTAGCCCAGTACTTACTTTTGAACCTAATTATTATTATTAAAAGGGATTTCCTCACATCTCAATCCATTATTTTTTAAATGCATAGTTCCGTATGGCTGTTAACCATATTTATTTGTTGACACAGCTACCAACCACTAATGATATATCTGTTATGTAATCTTTCTTTGTTAAAAACTTTAGAATTATATTTAGTGATTGTTAGCTGTGCCAAAAATAAGTATCACAGCTATCAGTTACATATACCCTATTCTCATAAGTAACACTGGAGTTATTATAAGAACAAATTAAAGTTTCTGACTTTTTATGCTACAGAGGTGTCCATATCTGTGGAACTTTTTCTAAGGTCACCCCCAGCATCAAGATGTGTGAGTTATTTTTTACATAATTATTTATAGATTAGCTCCACTAATCAGTTTTGTATTGTATGGGAGGGTAAGTTGCTTTTACAGCTTAGGGCCTCTGCTTATGGACAAGAAAATTATTGTTATATCCAGACTTTTTTCTATGGGGAACACTTGATTTACAATGTGCATACTGATTTGTCTGTCCATTTAATGTTCACATTTTTGAATATTAATGTCTGCTGTTAATTCTACATTGTTTTCTTTATTTCTAATTCCTTTATATCTCCATATACTTATTACATCCTCATACATTCTTCTATTTTTCTAATTGTATACTTTTTTAACGTATTTTTTATTTTCTTTCTTAAAATACAATCTTTTGTATTCAGTGTTATATTTCATCCCTTCTACATTTTTCTTGTAACTAGCTTTTTGTTTTCTTTAGGCTTTTAATTCTTCTTATGTTATACATGAAATAAAGGAGTACAAGCTCGTAGGATATTCTTGCCCTGTAATTGTCATCTAGCATTTCCTTTCTTTTCCACTCTACACTCTTTCACTGATGCTTTATTGTTTCTTCACTGCAGGCATCCACAACTATTCAATGTATTTCACATAAACAACTTA